>NW_010298985.1:87012-128936 GCF_000700745.2 Antrostomus carolinensis | reverse complement strand
TGAAAGTAAGGTAGTGGGAGGGAAGTTAAACTTCTTGTTCTGGGAAGCATTTGCCACATTCTCTCAGGTGTTCCCTTTTTAGATTAGAAAATAGTTTCTCTCAAACAAGAAAATCTAGATCACTCTGAAATTTATTTTTCTTAAAGCATCATGCAATATGTTTTTGGAGCAATTTGTGCTGTGCTAAGTTGTCTCATATTGAAAGCACAGCAGCACCTTTGCCTTGTCAAAAGCCCTGTGGAAGTTCTTGTTCAGTCACCTTCCTCTGCATCTCTCTCCTGCTTCAGCTTTCCAAGCTATCAATGACCTTTTGTTCACTCCTCTCTCTGCTTTCTCAACACATCTGGACTTGGCTCTTCCCATTGTTTCTCTTTGCTCTGTCTGGAGCTCTGTTCCTCTCTCAGTCACTTCCTTTCGACAGAAACACATGGAATCAGTGAGAGTTTTCTCTTTGTTTTGGCTGCCCTTTCAATGCTGTGTCTAAGGGTTGATATAGGGATAATGCAGAACTTCCTCTGAAAGTTTTCTAGATTGGTGAAACTGAGCTGCAGATTTTTAATACTAGTGTGCCACTTCTTTATCAGCTGTCGTGGTTCATGTATTAGATTTAAAGCATCAGGGTCCCCATGCAAATTGGTGAGGTCTTTCACCTGCAGAGTAAGCTCAAAGTTCTAAAGTTGGGAGCAAGGCAGTAACCTCTGCTCAGACCCAGAAAGTCAGATTTGCCCTTTAGTTTCCCTTTGAAGTCTGGGAAATGTCTTGGAGGCAGGATGGAGGCCAGACAGCCGAGTTGCCCTTTCTCTGGATGTAGGCAGGCACCTTGTGAAGCCTCAAGTCATATGACACCCCGATGACTGCTGAAGAAAAGCTCCTCCTGCCACCTGTGGCTTGTCCCTTCTTTTGCAAGGCAGCTAGTTATATCTGCAGCAATGCAAATTCAGGGGGTTTTTAAAGGGTTTTTTAGATTTGTTGTTTTTTTGTTTTGGTTTGGTTTTTTTTGCAAAAGCCCATTAGAAACAGATTTGAAAGGACTTGCATTTTAAAAAGAAAGAAGAAAACCTATTTTTGTTCTCTTTTTAATCCAGATAACTTCAATAGGTTCATTTACAGTGAATCTCGCAGGGTTGCCTTAACACCTGTTGAATATCCAACTTCATGAAGGAAACACAAAGTTTCAGTTTGAAAACAAGCTGTTTAAGTTGACTCCTGGTGTGAGAGGAAATGTGAAAATGCATTAGTTAATCTCAAGTATGCTTGTTAAAAAATTTCATAAATTCTGGAGGAAGGTGCAGCATTGCTTTTAAAAAAAAAAAAAAAAAAAAAGAGAGAGAGACAAAATCTTATGTAAGGAAGAATGTCTGTCTCTTCCTGCAAGGAAAATGGGGTCTCCTTTAGATGTCTTTTGAGTTGAGGGTAATCGTGTTTTGTTTATTTTTTGGTTTGTTTTTGTGTGGTTGGTTGGTTAGTTTTTAAAGAAGTTCATTAAAAATACTTCTGTTCACAAACGAGCTTAAACTTATTACAGTTCTCATCTCAGACTTTTCTTGCGAGTTGTGCAGCTTTGGAATTTAAACAGATAAACTACATTAGCATCTGGTTGGACTTGAAGCTTTTAGATCTTCTTTTGCTTCTCGTATGCCATAGCATGGAATACAGTTTTTCTGCATTTGGTAATGCTCGTAGTAATACGACACGAGTGCTGGAATACTGCTATATATTGATTTTAGACACTATGTTCAGAGTAGACTGCAGTGACGGATGTGACACTGCTGAAGTGTAGCTAGTATAGTATCTCATTTAAAGGGATATTAAATGGTCTTTTTTCTTCTGGAATTGGATATTAAAAGACCTTATTTTGCTCTGGAATTGGGCATGTGTGTTCTCTGCTCACAAGTTAAAAAGAATCAACTTCTAATTCATTTATTGAAGATGGCTTTTGAAATAAGAATGGCAGCGAGCGCTGTTTGCTGTGGTTCTCAAAGGAAACGTAAAGCTTGGCCCTTTGCTTAACGCATCACTGCTGTTAATCCTGAGTGATGGTTCTCACTGTAGTTAATATTTCATAACTAGGCAGAGTGTTTGCTGAAGGGAGTTTTAATATAGTGGGCTCTGGTCTCAGAAACAGATTAAGGGCTCTGTACCCACGTGCACTCTGACAGAGCAGAGCACAATTTTTTCTCTCCTCTGTGTCACTGCTTACATTTGCAGAACTTTCAGCTTTGCTTTTATTTGGTTATTAACACTTTGCTCCAAATATTTTGTCCAGCAAGCACCTTTTAGGTGTCTCCTAATTTTGTAATGTGCAAGTAACATTGAAGTAGATATTCCTTAGGTTATTTGTTGTCCCAAGGCACTGTACAGACTTCCTGCTTTGGTGTTTCCAGAAGTCCAAGTAAATTGTACGGTCTTCTGTTTAATCTTTTATTCCATGAAGTAGCTACAGTATGTAGTAATAAATATCACAGAGGAGGTGTTAACACTGTTTTAGTTCCTACGTTAGTGGCAACTTTTTCTGGAATTTAATGTGCCTTTTCCATTCCTTATTTTATTTGTTAGCTCATTATATACTGCTTGGACAGACCAATTGCTCTTCACACCTGTTTGGCATTCTTAGTGGAAGCAGGTCATAGGCAGCCACATTTTTTTTGCTTTGTGACAAAATCTACTATGGAAGTGACCACTTGTATTGGTCCCTAACACAGTTGGGGTAGCTGCAGTTATGTAGTACTGAACATTTTGCTTGTAATGATATTTTGTCACTGGAGCCTCTCTACAAGGAGAAGAAAAGAGTTATTTCTTTTAGGCTGAGTAAAGCCTGTGGTAGCTGGATTGAGCTGTTTGCCATGAGCTCCAGAGATGGTAGGGGGTATGATGGCTGCTCAGTGTTGTGATGTGCCAGTGACACTGCATCTTCACACAACAGTTTCTGGAGAAGGGCAAAATGGTGAGTATGTACTAACAGCTGGCAGATTTCATTTATTGGTTAATAAACTAATTGGAAGTTCTCTACGGAAAGCTGTTTCTAAAGTGTAAAACATTATTTGAGTTATGCAGTTGACCTGGGAAGAATAGGAGTCTTACTCCTTAGTCCGTATACTCCTTATACTCCACTCCTTAGAGCCTAGTGGTATTGCTCTTTGGCGTGTTGCTATTACCATTGCTTAACATTGGGGTCAAGTACAGTCAGAGATTGCAAATGTTCAGTATAGTCACTTCAGAAGAGATGAGCACCCAGTGTTATTTAACCACTATTTTTGATTGGTTTTGTTGTAGTGTGTATGTATTTCTCTCTCTCTGTATATATATTTTATTAGTTCTGTTCATTTGCACTGCTGTTTCTTACCAGTAGAGATGAGGAAGAGCTAAAGAATGACCTGGTTCAGATGCTTCAATGGAAATTAATTTGAAAGAAACATACACTTCTGGGAACAGCGGGACATGTTTGCCCTATAGAGTGGCTAGATATGTTGCTCTAATCTTTGTACCAAAGACATAAAAAACCCCATATTTTTAAAAAAATCTTGTAAATTGCATGTTATGACCTTTTGTATTCTCTTGGAGAGCATGGAGGTTTGATGCTTTATTCTTTAGAAGGGTATATTAATTTGATGTTTGTCAGAAAGGTCTGGGCAGTAGCTGGCTCATATAGAGTGCTCTGTAATGGTGTAATGGGAACAGGACACAGATGAAACATGTAGTTTGCTTATTTACTATTCAGAGGAACACAGTGTCAAGCAAGCAAAACAAATAATATGGTAGCATTCCAGAAAACAGAAGATTTCAGGGGTTAAAAAGGTAAATTAAAATGGATTATGAACTCCCAGGAAACAACACCCAAGCAGCAAACAGTAAGATTTGAAGATTGAGCTAATTTTCTTGTACCCTTCCCCCAGCACCAGGGATTTGTGTATAATGACGTATGCAGTGGGCTGTCTGTAGCCAAAGGCTTTTAGAAAGTGCTCTGCCTAGGTCTTTATTTTATCCTACTGAAATGGAAAAGGATTTCCAGGGGACAGAATCAGGCAGATGTTAAAAGGTTTTGAAAAGCTCCCCGTTCATACATGCTGACTGGATTAATGAGGCACTTCCCAGCTCAGAGCATAATTTTTATATGCTGTTTATTTTTCAACTAAAAAAAAAGTTGGTTCCCTTTTTAATTCCGCCTTTTTCGTATAACTATTCCATTTACCTCTTCAAGCTTCACTATTGATTATTTCTCATGAATTTTAAATAAATTTAGAGCCTTCATGTGTATTTTCTAGGTATCTACTCCAATGAGAAGTCAATGGTGCTGATGTGAAAGGATCCATCAAATTTCTGCAGAAGTTTAAGGCATTGTGGAAAAATACACTAAATTGAAACAAAATAATCAACTTGATTGCTAGATACTGTAGTAACTAGAAAATGTATAAGTAATATGTTTTTAAAAATGGAGAATATTTTTGTTATACATGTACATCCTAAGTAAGTGGGAGTACTGTGCAAAAGTGCTTTTTAAAAATTATTTTTATTTTTTTGTTTTTAATGAAGTTGCTTCCACCCAGGTGGTCAGCATCTAAAACCTGTAGAGCAGATGGTTCTCTCCAGGAGAGTGAAATGCAGAACTGCAGAGTGCAATCTAATGGTGCCAGACTATGCAGGACAATCTGCTGCCTGAGCTTGCCTTTAACAGCAAAACAGGAACAACCCAGAATTCACAGATGAAAAATAGTCACAAGTTAAAGTGGGGCAGAACATAATTTACTGGATTATTTCTTGGGGAACACAAATACTTGAATAGCAGCAGGCGAGAATGGATTTTAAATACATAATTGTGCTTGAGGTTAATTCCCTGCTTTTACCTGTTGAGTTGCTAAATCGTACAGTGAGGAAAGACAACTGCTTTTAAAAGCCATGGCTCCCTTCCTGGGAAAAACCCACAAATACTTGGTTTGCTAGACACCTGGCATGCAAATAGATGTAGAAGGAAGACTTCTGTACCTGGCCTTACAGCAAGCCATGTAAATCTTACATTCTCTGCTTTCGCCCCTTCTCTGAAGGCAGAGTCCAGTCATTTTTGCAGTCACACATCCGTTTATTTGAGGGATTTCTTTCCTCCCCTTTCTGTTGTACTCTTTAAACTGCAGAATTTCCTGCAGATAATGTAACTCTACCTTATATCAAAATGGTGGTGGTTCCCTTCTCATTGTGGAAGCACCTTTTTCTTTGGGCTCTGAGGAAATTTCCTGTCTCTTTAGCAGATGTACATGTACAACTTGAAAAGCCTCTGCGTAAGAAATTTGGGCTTGCTTGGATGAGCTACTTGTTTCATCTCTGTCAGCACATCTGCATCGTGCTTACCCTTGGCAAGCTTACAATGTCCCATCTGAGAGGAGGGATGGGTTTGCGTCCCAGAGAATAGGCCACAGAGGCAGGCAAGTGTCAATTTAATATCTTTGTAGCAAGTAGTTAGGTTTGATGAAAGTCTGGCAGCAGATGGAAACTCAACTTGGAGTGAAACCGAGAAGGAATGTGTCTTGCAGCATCCCTGGCTGGAGGGGATTCTTGAATTACATCAGTTCTTAACATGATCAATGGCTGTTGTTCCATCCTAAAATTTGAAATGAGTGAGGTGGTCTTCCTTTTGAATTAATTCTGTTTGCAACAATAAAATTTCTGGTGTGTAACAGAGTCCTTTGATCCATGCAGTTGTCCTTTTCAAGCAGCTGATGGTTGAAAGAATATCATTAATTTATAAGCACATGTTGCCTTCTACTTGGGGCAGGTTTTTTATATTTTGCTTTTATGCTTCCTTTTGCTCATGTCTGTGTGAGACTGTCAAAAAGAAAGCTAAGTTTTTATTGTCTTGTTTAGAATAAGGCTTTTCCCTTGCTCCTATGCTGAAACATCAGAGAGAGAGCAGGTACCAATATATTTTCTTCCAGGGTTGTGATCAGGGCCCTCTCTACTATCTGCCAGTGTTACATGGGACTCTTGTCAGAGCTTTGCTGATGGTGTCCTGTTTATCTGACTATAGATGACTCTGGCAAAAGGCAAGTGGTTGTGGGGCTAAACACAATGTCGCAACACAGGCTTCTTCCCCTCTTCCTTGGGGGCTTTTTGTGCGTGCCCTGAGATGACTGGTTTCTCCTTTTGAAAAGACACAACTTCTGCACTGGAGTGGGGCTCTGTGTTGCCTGGCCTGTCTGTGAAGGCTAGAGGAGGGCTTGGGCTGATGAGTGGGCTTCGTTTAATCTGTATATCCCACTGCAGAGAAAGGTTGTTGCTAGGTCAGTGAGACAGCAGAAATGGCGATGAAGCTATAGGGGTTAGTGTCCCTGATGTGATGTGTACACACAGCTGACATAGAGCAGTTCATTTGGAGGAGTCCTGATGATCAGTTAACATACATGCTAAAATCTCTTCTAAGAATCAAATTTGGTCATGTATTTAGTACCACCTGAATTTACTGTAATATTGAATTATTTTAATCTCTATCATCTGAGGGTTCATTACTGTAAATTATTATTTAATAAAAGTAGTGAGCCATGCTAATCAGATTGCAGTGCCATTAGGCCAAGCTCTCTGCAGTCATCTAGTAAAAGACAGTTTCTGCTTCACAAATTAGTCTGTCCCACTAGTTCTTGTTCCCTTTGTTGGTGTTTTGTTTGTTTTGGTTTTGGGGTTTTTTTTTGCTTAAGTGTAATAACTGGTGCTACGTAATCGATGGAAGAATTTGAGCTAAACAGTATTTGGGGCAAAATTCTTTTTGTACCACATTACCTAACAAATTTTGGTGCAGGTACATTGGATAAAAGGAAATTACAGTTTTCATTACGAGCCCAGAGTTAAAATACCTATTTTTAAAATCCAAACGATGTTTAATCTTTCTAAAGAAAGGATTATAAAGTCTTCTCTTACTTTGTGTTGTTATTACTCTTGAATGTGTTTTTAAAGTGACTTCGGCCTTTGCTTTGAACTTATGATTGTGTGGGCATCGGGGAAGTAGTGTTGTATAGTCTGACTTGACTCATTCCAAAGGAGAGTAAAATGTGTTTGTAGTTTCATATGACTTGACATCTTTTCTCAGGGTATAAAGAGGGACAGAGGAGGAGAATGGGAGACAGAAAGAGGTAGCACATGTACGTGATACATAGTCTGTCAACTTTTCTTGAGAAGCAAAAGAAATTGTGCTTTGAGAGTCACAAAGGACAAGAAAAGGAGGTTCAAGCTTTCATGTTTTCTGTGTCTTTCATTTGCTTTAAATAAGTTGTTCTTGACGTTGCACTTACATAACAAAATAAAGTCCATGTGTCAGGTAATGAGTCCAGTCTCAGGCAGACCCTTGACCCTGTCTCCCACCCCTCTGAAAGTGTCCTTCCTGTGTCAGCTGAGTCTTGTGAACTTGGAGTTTCTATCTCAGTTGGGATGTTGATGCCCAGACGTTCAGACAGAACAGGGAGGGGCACTTTTAAGCACTTTTGCCATGATTTTTGTAACTTTTTTGTTTTACAAATGTTTCCACTGTCTCAATCAGATTTTAGTTCTAGAGGTGCAACATGGGCAGTATCGTGAAGATGATGTGAAGATTGTAGTATGGACCTCATGACCATTTCAGTTCTAAGGTTGAGGCAACTTTTACAAGGTAGGCTGGTACAGCCAAAAAAGTGAAGAAAGATAAATGTGAAGGGAAACCAGGTCAAAGAACTGGAGATTCTGTGGGGATAATAAAAATCTTAAAAATTGAATTAAAGGAGAAATTAGTTCGAGCTTTTTATCATCAGACACATACCGTAGTAGGAAGCTACTGGAACAACTTATAGTGCATAATTGAACCTCCTAGTTTTAATGTGTGTCTTCAAACAAACATTTTAAAAAAAATTTTTTTAAAGAGGCCATTACTGAAGATGATGATTTTTACTTGCATCCAAATAGGTTAGATTTCTGTAGGGGAATTGAGCATCTGTAAACTAGGTTGAGATAAACAAAATAATAGAGCAAGTTTAGTTTTATTTCTATATAAAATCTAATGTAATATAAAATTAAGTATATATGAAGAAAAAAAGATGAGGATGTGTTTTGTTTTGGTTTTTTAAATTCAGATTTTCATTATGTGAAATGAGATTCTTGATATAAACTATGAGTGTTATTTTAATTTTATTTATTTTATTAAAGAAAGGGAAGAGTGGGGAACCTAACAATGTATTTAAAATTGACTTGGGGGATTTCTGAATGTGATGCAAAAATAGGCTTGCTCTTCTTAGAGTACTGATTTATATCATTCTCTCATCCTAATTGCTAGTGCACACTGTGTTACTGCATTAGGATATGTACACCGAATATTTATGACTAGTCTCTTGAAACCGAAACAACAAGACACGCTGTTCTTGAAAAACTATCTAAGGAGCATACAAATGGTTGATTGGCCGTGCTTTGAGGAGTACAATTTAGATCCTAGATGTCTAGCTGAGATTGCAGGGATGCAGTCCCCAGAATATCAGTAGCTTGTTGCTAGGACAGGCTCCTTTGCCTGGTACAGTTATAGGTGAGGGTTTTTTTGAGAAACAGGCATGGTATTTACTGAAAACAGTAACTGAAATGCCAGCAGAAGAATCCTGTGTCCACGACTTTACCTGTGGTGAAGGGCCAGTGTGCCTAACTGCACATTCCTGAGTGTGTCTAATCAGACAATGGGATTTAAAAGAGCATTGTGTTAGCTATGGAAAGAGTTCAGATTTTTTGGCAAGAATACTGCAGTGTCTTTGTACTAAATGGTATGGAGCAGGTGCCTCCTGCGAGTTCTGTATTTCAGCGCAAGCTTGTTTCTAGAAGGGTTAAACTTCCTTTAAGGCCACAGAGCTCAGCAGTGTGGGTGTATGGCCCATGCTACTTACAGCTGCTGAGGGATGTCTGTGCTGTGGGGTGGCTCTTGCTGTGGAGTGAAGAACAAGAGAGTCTCTGCAATTCCTTGCCTGGGTGTCAATATCAACAAAAACAAACCAACCCATAATTCCTCTCTTGAATCGCCTACAGAGGTGTCTGGCTCATGTTGCATAGCTGATGCTTTTGTTAAATAGGTAATGGATCATTGCTGGCAAACGGTATTCTCCTTGCCTTGCTAATTGTGGGCAGTACTTCACTGTTGTGCAGATGTTTGCCCTGTTTTTGTGGTGGCTGTGTCATGCCAGATGACTGATGTGCTAGTAGGGAACCTGATCTGCAAGTTTTGGCAGGATGTCTGCAGCAATGTCTCTTGTCTGAAGTTGCACCAAAAAGAAAATAAGGTTGAAAGGGACAACCAGCTGTCAAGAGTTGTAGTCATCTTCCTGGGCAAAGCCTCTCCCCTGTGATAAGTGCTGATTGGCAGGATCAGAGTATGTGTCAAGCCAGGGATGATCTGGAGCACATGGGATACAAACATTTTGGACAACCAGGGACTTTTCTCTGCAGATATTAAAAGAGCCTGCCCCAAGACATTGCAGCAGCATGCAAGCAGGAGACCACCTTGCAGGGTGTTTGTAAGAAGTATGTGGCTTTTGCTGTCCATTTGGACTTTTTCCAGCTGAACTTTGTCCATCCTAATGAACCATTATCTGACAAACCATTAGAAACCAACTGGATGCAGGCTTATTGAGTCTTTGGATAGGAGAATTGTCCTACTGCTCAGAGGGTGCTGTCAGCACACCTTGGAGACCTTGCCAATGTACATTCAGTGATTTTGCATGAGGTTTCTATCAGTAAATCTGAGGTAAAGCAAGCTGTTAGTATTTTCTGGGGGCATGTATACATATAACTCATGTCATTGTACTTCAATGTAGCTGCTGTGATTTACCGCAATTAATACTATATGATTAAAACTTGCTGTACATAGATGTTTTTTCATGGTGACATTAGATACTGGAGGTTAACCACCTTTGTGGCCTGTGAATAGCTGTGTGAGTTACAGGTTTCTTACCTAGAGCTTCAGAAATGATGCAATGCTACGTCTTACAGGATTTATCCTGATGATGAGTGTTGAGGGGAGGGTAACCGAGCAATTTTGCACTGACTAATTGATTGTATTGTCAACTTTCAGTGAACACATTTTTGTAATCTGATTTTTCTTTTGTCATTTGGACACAGTTGGCATCTCAACCAAGGACAGGATGCTGAGGGCAATGTTGGTCACAGATTGCAGAGTTAAGGAGGAAAGGTGTATAAACAGGAGTTTGACCATCACATTGGTCCATTACAAAGCTGGCTACTCTGCTGAGTATGAAATGATTGCCCTTTCAACTTGTAGTGGGGGAGATGCGGAGAGGTTGATCAGAAAGAACAGGGGAGCCAGGCAAGAAAAATGAGCAGGTGCAGAGGCTAATAGATTGTATTTTGCAGAATTGCCTGCTCCATTCTCTCCAGATGTAAGTGCAGCTGCAGGTCTGCATGTGCAAATGTTGGAGATAGGAGATAGCTCTCAGGCAACAGCAATCCCAGGCTGGAACTTAGTACTGGGAATAACAATTCCAGGAGAATCTCACAGGATACCTTAATTTAGGACAAAGATATTCTCGTTATAATATTGCAATCAGTTTGTTCTAGGGCTGACTGGCTGTATGAGAGCTTGGGTGTAGGCTGGGCATCTACAAATTCCAGTCATCATTGAGGTCATCAGGCTTGCAATTCTCACCGGAACTCTGTCAACCTTGTAATGCTAAGATGAGATGGCCTGAGCACTGCTTCTTTCCAGAAGGCCTGGAGGTTGATCAGGACACAAATTGTATATAATATTTTCATTAATTTTCTTGGCATAAGAGAGTGGGCATGTGCTAATAAAGTTTGCTGAGGACAGTCTGTGGGAGACACTGTCAAATAGTGACTGGAAATGAGGGAAGAACTGGAATATATTAAAAGTCACAGGATTAGAAATGGGATTAAATCCTTAGTTTTTTATGTGAAGCCTAGAGCTTCTGTTGTGAGCAGGTTGCTCATCAGCTTGTCTGTGGAGAAGAAAGTCTTGGCTTTGATAGTTAATTGCAGAATGAGTGTAAGTGTGAAAAAGACAAATTCCATCCTGTCTGAAAAGGCATTTCTAATAAACACAGGGAAGGTTTGAGCTTATTTTCATCAGTGTTTAGTTCAAAGCCCTGGTGAAACTTGTATGTATTTCTGATTGCTTGTATTTAAGATGAAATTAGACAGAAGCCGGTAAAGAGAAAATGCTCCAAGGATGAAGGGTGCAAAAGGGATGGAAAGATGGAAAGAAAAGGTTGAGGGGGAAAAAGCTGGAGGGAAGATGACCTATTTTCTTTAAAAGTCAACATTGGTACAACAATGGATGGTCACCTATTAATAAAGATAAGAAGATAGCTGGGAGTTAGGAGTTCCTCATCTTCAGAGCAAAAACGTTCTGTAATGATTCCATTAGAATTCGTAAGGACAAATAATCCATTATCTTAAAATTGAACTGCTGTGGAGCTTTTTTGGTTCTTTGTCTCTTTTTTTTTTTTTGGGGGGGGGGGGGGGCATTGGTTTTGGTGGGGTGTTTTTTGGTTTGTCTTTTAAGAATTCATAAGCAGAATTACCAGGATGTGAGGACTATGGGCTTTTGGGGGATGTTTTTAATTTTAAAATTTTTAATATGTGTATGTGCTTGTGGCTTGAACTGGTACTGCTTTAGGAAAAAGCAACTGAATTTTGACAAGAGACATCCATCATCAGCTGAACTGTTCTCAGTGCACGGATGAATTCTTACCATAGTATGGTATCACTGGAGGGTCTTTAGGTTTTTCCCTTTGAGGACTTAAAAAAGCAATAATAGGGCAGAAGTAGCCACATATGTTTTTTTTATTAACACACGAGCCCAAATTCCAGTTGGTAGTTTGTTTTATGATTTCATATTGCAGTATAAAAAGTGAAGTGTATGCAGATTACAAAAAAATAAATTCAAAAACCGATCTTTAAAGTAGCTCTAAAATAGCATTAGAGTAGAGTGAGGAAAGGACCTGTTGAAGAGCAACAACAAATCTTGAAAGCAAAGAAAATTTGCTTCAGTATCTTGAAAATTTAGAAGCACAAGTCTGTTCTTGTAAACACTTCCAGCTGTAGGTGCTGGTGGGAGTTGGTGCTTTTGCCTGACTTACAAGGATTCACTGGACACGGAGCAGAATTAAGAAGAAAAACAAAAGAGTCAAGGAGCTATCTATTTCATTAAATAGTACTTCCTTTTGAAAACACTGCTGGCATACTTAGAGGGTTGAAATTTTATTGTATTGTAGATTGTCATTTAAGGCATTTGGAAGCATTGTGGCACAAGCCCAAAATGAATTTTTATCAGATTTTGTGGTGTGGAAGCTGTAAAGATCAGACCAGACGTCTCTCGCTGCACTTAATCTCTGCAGTACAACGTTGGTACAAGTGACAAGGACATTAAGTTATGGCATCTGGGATAACTTTAGCTATAGAGTCATCTTTAGCTTTCATTTTCTCATTCCAATTTCACTTCTGTAGTACGAACGAGGGAGCCCCCACTAATGCCGCTAAAATTACGGCATAGACAAGGTACACATCTGCACCTGAGCTTGTAAATGTAAGAAGTGTGATTTTAAAGTCAGAAAGCCCCAAAGAAGGACACAAGCACACAAACTAGGTGTGAATTTATAGTTCCTCTGCTGCTCCTGAAATCTTGCTGCCTGTCCAGGCCTCTCCCCTTGGCAGAGCCAGCAGCGTAGGCTGCTTGTCAGTGCAACCCAGACATTTTACAGCTGGCTCTTCATTAGGTTTGTCTCATTATATGAGCTCCTGAGTTGAAACCCTGGGTTATGATTTTGCTGAATTGCTGATTATGTAGTTTGGCACATGAAGTTGCTGGGGAATGTGTTTGAATTCATCACATGCTGAAGGTTTTGTTGTTTTTTGGGTTTTTTTCTTTGAGAGTTTGTGTTACCCTTGTATATCTCAAATTGATATACAGAGTTGATAGCTATTTAGCAAGAATCCAGCTCCTGTGAAAAGATTGTTATGAAGCCCCACTTGAAGCCCCCTTGTGCCTGGTGCTGCATCGTTGGAAGAACCCCTGGAGAAAGTAAGCTGCTCTGTGTTTGAATCCTGGTGCGCGAGAGAAAGAGTGCAAGGCTTCAGCATGGAGCCATATGGTGAAGCAAGAGAAAACCAGAATGTTGCTCTTTGAAAATCTCTACAGTCCGTGCTTTGTACTGTGTGTAGCAAGATTCCTGGGGAGAAGGGGAGGTGATACTGTGGTCTCTAATTGAGGATTATGATAACATATGGAAAGAAGGCTGAATTCTGGTACTGAATACTTGACTTTGCAACCTTAAAGTGTTCTTTTATCTCTTTTACTGTGCGTACAATTTAGTACTGTTGTTTGGGTTCGTGTAGACAAGCATAGATTTTTAATATTTTTTTTTTAATAAGGTAAAAGAAAAAAACATGAAGTACTCTACTTTCGCTTCAAATGGAAGAGGAAAAGCTAATATCAAAAGACAAAGTCAATTGCATTATTTTTGTTTACTCTTGTATCTTTTGCCAATACCTATCCAGGGAAGGAATAGTAGTGCATTATCAGCAGAAAAGGAGAGCAGCCTCAACATCCTAAGTCACCAATATTTGGCACTGGTAACATGGCTGAGTGGGCCAGATAACTGGAGTGGGCGCTCTACAAATTGAGCACATGGGTAGTAGTGCTGGCAGCCAAACTGCTGTCCTATCACTTAAGGATATGAAGTATGTTGGGAAGATGAGGCCAGGCTGGGGGGACAGGAGACTGTTGGGAATGTCCATCTGTTCTCCCTGCTGATGAGGTTACATGCCTCTGATTTCTTGGCTGGAGAAACTTGAGTAAATAAATGAAAAGCTTCTGTGACTAATAGCAACAACTTGTGCCAGAAGAGGATGCTATTAATTTGGGAGGGTTTGTTGGTTTTGTTTTTGTTTGGGGTTTTTTTGTTGTTTTATTTTTTTTTTAAGAAAAAGAGTCTTTTCTGTGGATCATTCAGCATCCATGTGAAACAATTTTTGCTTTTTCCCTGTTAAGATCTTTTAACACTTTAGTATCTTATTCAAAGCAATAATAGCATGTTTTCGGTCTGCTAATGCACTTATTCTTATAGCTACTCTTCCCATTTGGGAAATGCAGTGCTATTAACATAACCTCCCGCTGAGGATATAAACTTTGCTATTACATGTTGGAGGACTGAATTGCAGGGAGCTGATTCAAAGGAGATACAGATTCATTTCTGCAAAAGTGTGCTGTGTTATTTTTTTGTTTTAGCACTGTGTGTCTGTCATGGACCAGAAAGATGCACAGTTGTCATTGGTGGAAAGATAGTCAGCTTTTTGCAAAACATGCAGTAGTGTGTACGGAGTACATTACACTTCCAGTAGCTAATTGGTAAGTGACTTTGGTAAGATGGGTAATAGATGACAAATTCCATTGTAAGATTGCTTACTTTTAATTAACAGTAATTAATTTAATTAACAGTAATTACTTTTAACTAAGAGTAGTAAGGAGATGGAGACTGATATTTCTGAAGCATTTTCATTAGTTTTATAAGGCTTACAAATTCATTGCATGTTTCTAGACTCTGTCTGAAAGTTAATTAAAACAGATTAAGCTATCCTCTCCTATCCTCTCCTTTTGTGACTCTCAGTATCATAAGGTCACAGAGACTTTTTTTTACACTGTTATTAGGGAAGAAAAAATGTTTGGTACTTAAACTTTTGTCACTTTTGGTGGCCTGCCTAGTCATCTGGTTGAAGTCATGAGGCAACATGCTGTCTTTTGTCACCTTTTGTTGAATCTTCTAGCTTTTGTTTTGGAAAGCCAGCATAGCCTACCCAGCCCTCTTTACAAGTCCATCCAGAAGTGATTTGTTGCATGAGGACATGGGTTACGTCTTAGAAGTGAACAAGGAATTGCTGAGATTTCTTTACACTTCTGGGAATTTATAGTTAGGGAATATCATCAGGTGAGGAATAGCTTTTTTTATTTACAGTTCTTTTTTTTTCTTTAATGTAAGAGAGTTTACTTTAGTAGATAATAATTTGTGTTGTATGAATATCTTTATGTTTTGGCATGATCCTGAGGGTGGAGAAACATCAAGATCTGTTGCATGTGGTGGCTTGATCATTTTCTTTCCTGAGGAAGTACATGAGGGATACTCTTGAAGAATAAATTCAGCTGCAGCACGCCATACAGTTATTTTACTTGTATGTAAGTGCAAAGAAGTGGATGCCTCCAGAAACATGTGGAGGCATTTAATTATCAGAACAGTTTGTTATTATTATTTCATTTGCTGTTAATGAAAATTGCAAGCAAAAAAAGGCCAAAACCCTTCTGGGAAACCAAAAGCTTTTTAGATGTGTTTTGTGGTTGATGTTTTGTGGTTGTTAACTCCAGGATTTGGTTTCAAAACCCTTTTAAGAGAGATGCTAATTGGATTCTTCTCCATCTTACAGAATGTGTGATAAGAGATTTTTCTGTGAGAGCAACGTGCACTGCAAAGGGCAACACACCATTCAGTAACACTGTCCAGATTTCCATATAGCTTTTGTTCCTGGGGTAGTACTTCGTAAGACAGGGAGGAACAATTCTTCTCCAGGCATTGCTCATGTGCTTGTTTGTTGCTTGTCAGTTTGCTGGCAGTCTACTTTGGACCACGTGCTTAAACTTGTGTTTGTTCTTTAAAAGCCAAACTATGGGTAGGAATGAAACAAAAACATCCCCCATCACCAAACACTCCAGCTAAGATGCCTACCTCAGCATGGCCCTACTCATCTGCTGAGTGAAAGCTCATACCTGGAAACCTTTTTTCTTCTTACCTGCAGTTGCAGTGATCTGCTGTAGAGAAACCAGAAGTCATTTGCTAAACAGATTAGCATGGATACTTGCATTAGCTTGATTGCAGAGCCTGGAGCATCATGTGGGCTAATTTACCTCGTTTTTCAAGTAGTTTCCTTATTCCTGTAGGTCAACTGCTGTTAATCTTTAATATGGCTTGGATGTCCAGCCATGGATTAGAGCATCTGAGGCACAATGGCCAGGCAAAGGAGATTGGAGGAGGAAGAGGTTACTTCCTATGAATTCTCCATTTCGTTGTACAGTCTGCTGGTCTGTCTTCAGTTTGTAAAAGCTTATCTTGGTTGGTACTTAATCGACATACTTAATCCTATGTGGATTACACCACTGATGTTGTTAAGGCCTTACTTTCTGAAAATAAATCTTACTTTATGGGTCTTTTATTTCCTTTATTTCAAATCTATAGATGTTGTTTCTTTTAGCATCTCAGGTCCTTCTGGGAGTTTTATTTGTCCCCAGTGTAACCATTACTGTTCCAATAAAATAATATTGCTGTTCTAAAGCTCGTTTATTATGCTATGCAGTAGATTTTATTTTGAGCTGTGGACTTCTGCTTTCTAAACAAAAGTTGACTTAAGTGACTATAGGCTTGGATTTGGTGGGTTGTTGTTTTTTTTCTCTTCATTTTGTTCTCTTTTGCTGTCACCCTGAACAAAGATAAACCCTTAAGATGAACAGGTGAGGTGAAGGATAAAGATCTAATGATACTTGTTGGAAATTAGTTGTAAAAACAGTTTGTACTCTGGATGTCTTCCTTAATTCTTGTTCGTGCCCAGGCAGCTTGAAAACAGGTTTTGTTTAGATTTAGTGATTTCTGGTTTAGGGTTATTTCTTTTCAACTGGGAATGCTGTAAATCTTTTTTAAATGACGTGTCGGACTATCAGATGTGTTCCCACGCCTGTAGTATTAACATCAGGCAGACCCTCTCTACACCTAATACAGTAGGAACTGTTTCCTTCAAAGGTGCAGAGAAACAGAATTATGTTTGAATGGAAAAATAAAATTAAGCCAAATTGTGAAGGAGAAAGAACTGGCATGAGTTTCTGAGGTGAGGGTTGAGCATATTGTATTGTAGGCTGTAAAACTGTTTAATTTAGTGGCTAATGTGACTGTGGCTACTCAGCGTAGCATGGTGCCTGTCTCTGCACTCTGTTGACACTACCCTTTACAGTCCTTAAAAATGAATTTGAAGTGCTGCCAGCAGATACTCCTTACTTTACTGTAGAATATCCACCTCACATTTGACAGCTGTTCAGCATTGTGAGTACTATGAATTGAGAAACTAACAGCACAAAATCTTTCTAAAGAAGTATTTTTATTTTTTTAAATGAAAAATAAAGGAGATGCAGATAGTTCCTGGGAAGGAACACCACCTTCTGTAAGCTGTCAGACATATTTCAGTGGTACCTGAACCCACTGTCCGTCCATTCTGGTCCTTGCTCAGACCAGCAGCATGAGGCAGGATGACCTGGCTCCGCACCAGTTGGTGCAGTGCCATTGTTAATGTGTCACCTGTGATGCTAACTTTGCAGAAGCAGGCTGCAGTGTAAGCCCAGTGGAAGTGGGGAGGATACCTTCATGATGATGATGAGGCCTTTATGCTGACTCTTGTACAGAACACTGGATTCATACCAAATCAGAGTCTGAGCTGATGCAGCTGCTCTTGATAGGTAAAGTACAAAAACTGAAGGACTTTGGCAGAGTTTGAAGACTTAGAGAGATGATTGAACTTTAATGATGTTTTGCAGCCTCATATGCATTTTTTTTGTGTTGTGAAGCTGCTATTTTCCACTTTGTGTTCCTGATGGTTTTCATAGAATCATAGAATGGTTTGGGTTGGAAGGGACCTTTAAAGGTCATCTATTCCAACCACCAATGGAAACAATTACATGCTTCTCTTTTGTTGTGTTTTCTGTTGAAATAAACTTCTCTTTAATATGAAGAAAGTGATGAGGGGGAATTTTGTTTTTTTTAAGCTGGGATACAAAATCTATATGTGACTCATGCTTACTGGTAGCATTAGACTGATGATTGGTTACAGAGGATGTATTTTCTGTTAAAAATGCATTGAACTAAGCATGAAACTTGATTCTAACTTTGAATATACACTGGTTTTGTTTACTTATTCCTTTCAGAATGGCAGATTTTTTCTGGCTTACATAATTTAAAAAATAAAGTACACTAGTAGATTATTAGATGTTGGCTCTTGTCTCCTGAATCCTCTTCAGGAATTAATGTTTTTCACATCTGCACTTCATCAATTCTTGGCCTGTCACTGAAGTATGAACCTGTTCTTGCCTTGAAACTGAGATTCAGTTCTGGATGTCCCGGATTTTGATGCAGCCCAAGTTTCAAGACAAGCAGGGGCCTTGAAAGCCACGTCCCCTTCCTTCCTTTCTGCCATAACATCTTTGTCCTGGTGCATTGTAAAATAGAGTGAAACGAAGCGGAAGGGAAATAGCAAGGTAAAAGTAGGAATTAAGATAGTTGTAAAGCACATATTTAGAACAAATTTAACAGTGTGCCTGTACTTCATTTCAGAAGTGTATTGATGATACTTTTTCATGTTCTTTTTTTTTTATTATTATTTTTTTTTTTAGTGTTGCTCTTTCTGCAATTTCTTGCAAAGTCTGCATCTGCCACACTGAAGCCCCCTCACTGTCTCCATTCCTGAGCAATCAGGTCAACAACAGACAACTAAACTGTGTGATTAAATCGACACATTTTCCCTTCATTTGTTTTTAGGCAGCCTTTTTCTTCCAGTAGTGATGATTACCTAAGTAGCAGAAGGAAAATCTTTTGCTTGTGTTGTTTTATGTGTATTTTGCTCAGGATACACATGGCCTTGGAAGAAAAATATAGTTGTTTGGGTTTGTTTTTTTTTAAATCCTGAATGCAGAAAACTACTGTTCTGTGTGCAGAATGATCTCTCTGTGACAGAATTTTGGAGGACAAATAAAGTGACCTCCCCCAGCCCATAAGGTGCTCCTCTTGCACCTTGTGCTTTCCTCTCTTCTCCCACCATTTCTCTGGTTGGAGGAATGTATCCTTCAGCAATTCCAAAATGTGAATTTTTTGGTTTCTAGAGCTTTACTGATTTAAAATGCATTTTAAAAACCAAGATGCACTCTCGTATGAAAGAGCTTTCTATTTTTTCACAAATGCTAACAAAGTTACTTCATGCTAGTTAACAACTTTAAAAGTGTGTCAGCCAATAATTAATATTAGAATACTGTACATAAGAATGATGAAAAACTAAAGTGAGGCTACAGGGAAGAGAAATGGCCTTTTAAGTTACCCAATAAACTCTTTTAGTGTTGCAATTTACAATGGAGAAATATTTCCTGATATGCCAGCAAACTAAAGTAGCAAAAGAGGCTGGTGCTGATTCTTCTACTAAATTTTTGATTCAATAGAAAAGCAGGAGTTTTGCAGCCTACTACTTGCTTGCATTGGCACTAATAGAATTTTAAATATTGCAGTCTGTTTCCTGCTTTAATAATGATTTACATCTTTGTAGTTAATGAGCCTACATCATTAGAGCATCTATATTCAAGGACCGCCTTGAAAACCACAGCAGTCCTGCAGTTCACTGAAAATTTACCTTAGATGAGGGTTCTTTACCCTTTTACTTAAAAAAGAACTTCCCAGAAATACTGTACTTTTAGGTGGCAAATAAACATCTCTGCTAGAGGCTGAACCTCAATCAGAAAAAATATTTTGGCTAGTGAGGTATGAAATAATCCCACAGATTATTTATATGAATGATTTACAGAAAGAAGGTAAAGTTAGTCCAGTTTTTAATGACTCTTATCTTTTGATTCTTCTTGAGAGGTGTGAGACTTTCTTGATGTTTCATAACATCATCTTATATGACTGCAATTAAAGAAAGGCAAGTAAGATAATCATATTTACTAACTTTGAGCACCAAACCAACCCAGAAAACAAGAAGTAAGTGTTTATTTGGATATTTTTTCTTTTTTGCAAATATTTCTGGGTTGGTTTTTTTTTTTTTTCTGAAGATAAACAATAGTCTGAAAATGAGATCTATACGAGTTGGTTTGTAAGTGGATAAAGATTTTATTGTGAAGGGACAGCTGAGTGCTAGTAAGTTTCTTGGGTATAAACTGCCCACCAATGTCTTTAAATGACAAAAAATGTGTTCTTTAGTCGAGATAATTTTATATAAGATAGCTATTTGTATTCAGTTATATACAACAAACCAGCCAATCTTGAGACAATGAGTACAGTGAATATTAAGAATTGTTGATCCAATGCAAATCATACCTGATCCTTATTGTTTACCCATACTACTGATGGCTCACTAAGAATGTGCAATTTAAACAGTTTTGTTTTAGCAGAGATACGAATACCTGTAGTTATTGTAACAATTTTTACAGGAAAAAAGTGAAAACAGCTTTCTTGACTTTTGCAAGACTTATGCCTGGTACAGAAGCCTTGCTGGACTGCAGAAGTCTGCTGTGGCTTTGTTGTTTTGATTGCCTTATTGCTGCTGTCTGTTTGTAAGGGTAGATCAATAAGAGAGCCTCAAAGAAAGTCCTGAGCCCTTCCCTGTTGAAGCTCAGGACTGGAAGCTGGTCCTTGCTGAGCTTGGGAGGGACAGCTCAGACTCTCCCTACACTAGAGGGAGATCTTCTAGGCCCTGCCCTGATCCTGGCATCCCTTGTAGCTGCGTACTTGGTTTGTCAGTCCTAGATGGAGCAGATGACAGTAATAGATGGCGAGTTCCTAATCTTCAGTCTTCTAAGAGAAATTGTCAGAACTGCTCCAGCATCTTAGATCTTTTTTTTTTATGTGGTCCAGTTTCAGTGAGTCTTTTAAATAAGACTTTAATGAAATCTGAACAGGTGTTTGAAATGAACCAGGAAGACTTTTTTCATGTCTTAAAATAGTCTTTTAGGCTTCAATAATTCTTAAACAAAGTGCTAACCTTTATGAAAGGTGACACTGTCTGTTCTTCTTGGCAACAGTTGCAGAGATTAATTTCATCTTTTGTAGTCTCTATAAGATGCTATTCCAAAGAATGTACAGTTATCCTCCCTATTAGTATTTTCATACCTAACTGGATTTTTATTATATAGCTTTTTACTTTCTTTGGTGGAAAAAGTCAAATATTTCTTAGGTCTATGTACATTCTTTTGAGTTAAGAGAATTCATATTTTTTTTATTGTATTTGAGAATTCTGTGTTGTCCGAGTCTGCATGAAAAGGAGAAAAATTAATTGAAAGCCTATTCTTTTTAACTTGTGTTTTTTCATAGCAGATTCGTCAGCTCTGCTTCCTGTGATGCATAGATATCCCTGCTTCTCTTGAACACCAAAAAGACAGACCCACAATTGCTTTCTTTTGTGGGTGATGATCTTCTGAAACCCGATTACCTTGTATGTTTTCCGAAGATAAGATCCTATCTACACTGACTCATATTTTTAGTTATGGTGATGTGTTTTCCTTTTTATAAGAAGCTTCTGTTGATTTGGCTTTTTTTTTTTTTCTTTTAGTCATATGCTTTTCAGCTTTCTAGCAGGCTATTTACAGTAGATAGACTGTTGTCAGTTGAAGGTGTTTAAGGGATTTTCTTTATGAACATCAGTAACATAAATATTTCATTTTGAAATACATATGCACAAAGAAAATCACATACAACTTTTAGAGTACATAAAGACTTTTGGGTGTAATAAATACAGGTTTATGATCCAAGTGGTATTTTTTTTTATTACCTGGACAGATAGATACAAGAGGCTAAAAAAAGAGACTGCCAAGCAGTTTCTATAGTTTCAGTTAAGCACAAGCAAGCTTTAACAAACATATGAATACATTAGAATTTTATTATTTTTATGTGCCTGGAAGGTTTCTGGCCTTGCAATCACTTCAAATCGCCATGTTATTGCAATCCAGAGGAAGCAGCAAGCAGCCCGAAAAGTCACTGAGGTGCAAATAGTGCATTTTTTTTCTTGGCACACATTTTTCACTTGCCAGTAACAAATCCATGAGAGAACTGTTTCCCTTGAATTGCCAGACTGCTGAGAGCTACATTTGACCGATCAGTTTTACTAACCAATACAAGGGAGAAGCAGCAGTAGCAATCTGTGCTTCATAAAGGAATCTATAATAAGGGCAAAAGAATTTGTTTCATAAAATGAAGGCAGCATGTTCTTGGGAAGAAGACCTCTTGCTTGCTTGCAAGCAAGGAATAGAATAGCTGGAAATATGCGTAAAAGAAATAATATAAATTACATCATGAAAATAGGTCTTCAGTGAAGAAGATAGCAGGTCAACTATTCTTCTCCTGTAAAGGAGCCAGTTACTTAAGCTACCTACACATTATCGAAAATAAAGGTAATTAAGTGTAAGCAAATGAGTGAATGAAATAGTAAATAAAGGAAAGCTGAGTGGACCCACTTTCTGTGGTGAAAGTCTATTGAACTCAAGTTGGAGTTACGACTTCTTACTGGGTACTGGGGTCTAAACCTTCTGGCTGACACCATGTGAATGATAGCAATATCAGCTCTCAGACAGTAACTACCAATTTTGACTCTCTCAAAAACCTCTCTTTTTTTTTTTTTTTATTAGCAACAAAGTAAAATTTAAGCATCTGGAAGTATCAATTGACTCATAAAGGCTTATAAACCTGGGCTAGATACAGTCAAAAACATCATTGCTCAAAAAAGAGAATGGAGTCTTGTGTGTTGACTATTTTCCTTGCCAATGACGCAATTTTATTGCAAGAAAATTTGCAAAAATGCTAGATTTAGTGTATTTGCCCTGAATTGTGTGAGAAAGTTGACTCTCTTCATTTGGCATTTGATTTGGGGGACTTTTGGGGTTGTTTGTTTTGGTTTGGGTTTTTTTTGTAGTACTATGTTTTGTTTTAATGAATGTTCAGCTTTCCATGATGATTCACTGTTCTAGTCAATAATTTCATTGTTCTAGTGAAGGATTATGGTTAGAGTGACTCTCATAGTTGCCTTGATAAGGGCATGTGGTTTTGACCACTTCCTTGGGTTTTTACTTTATTTTGACCAGATATTGCACAGCTTCGTTTAGCAGAAACATGTGCTGCAGAGGTCATCTTGTCACCAGACTGCATGGGATGGAACCTCACAGCCTGTATGAGGTGGTAGAAAGTGGCATTTCTCTCTGAAATTTCGTGTTAATGAGGAGTCACAAACACCCCACAGATTAATAATGTTCTATATGGAGAGTTTCAAGTAAAAGAAATACACTGTAGCTATAAGCATTTACAAGTGTTTCCTTCAGTCAGGAGTGACTTCACAGAATGCAGATTTAGGAAGCAACTTTTTTATCTACTTCATGGCAGTTTGGAAATCCCTGTAACAGATAATCTGTAACAACGGAAGACAAGGTTGTGTTAACTGAGTGGAGCAGAACCAAATTTGGCCTAATGACTGAAAGTCGTATGGCTGAGGTCAATGCCAGTAGCTCCCCAGTGAAGCTGTGTATCTTCAGAACTCTGAAGTTGAGGACTAAGTAATCAGGAAGAAAATGGACATTGTGTAGCAGGAAGTTGGCCCAAACACGTCCTAGTTTGACTATTGCAGCAGTCAGCGGAGCGGCAGCATGGAAAGCCAGGTGCTTATCTTTAAAGTCACATTGGATACAGAGCTTTATTTCATACTGGTACTGCAGTCTTTTGATACAGCCATGTATGCCTGCTGTACCATCAGCAATGCACACCTACAGCTGCAGTATTGTATTTTGGAAAAACCTGTATTTGAAGAGTTTTAGGCTTTTTTTTTTAATTATTTTTTTATTATTTTTTTTTGTCAAAAGCTTTGCATAGTTTTGCATTAAAGGATGGTAATTTTTTTCTTCTGGTGTGTGGTACCATTGCATCCTGCTGATGGGATTTGTTCCTTTTATGTTTAGGGTTGGAATTGGTCTCTCAGAAAAGATCTGATGTTTTAGGGAGTCAGTTGCTGGTCTCACCTCTTGCATTTTCTGTTAAAAGCCCATCCTTGTTAGTGTTGTTGCTTTAAGAGGAAATGCATTGCATTTTCAGCTACTTCCTTTATTAGGCATGCTGCATTTAAATGGATGTATGTTATACTTTAAAACGAAATTTCATAAGGTCATATAAACACTGTTCCATATTTAGATTATGTATATGTCCAGGATTTTGGTGGTTTTTGACATCAGATAATCTAGGAAGTGCTGTGGAAGAAATATTCATGTAGCTCCCATCAGAATTAATGAACTCTGTAGCTAGATCCTCTTCCTGAAAATCTTGTCCTTGCAGCATAAAAAGCTGACTCAGGTGTTTATTTGATATCTGTACATATAACTTTCTATTAAAATCCCAATTCTTTGAGGTTATTTTTCTCAAAATAGTGGGGGGTGTTTTCAGGCTGTGTATATTCTGGCTGCATGATTTACATTTGTGTGATCTTTTCAACTGAGGCTGATTCAAGCAGTGGAGGCCTTTATACTGCAAGTACAAATAGTAAGGTGGTGGAGATCCTTGAGTGGAGATACTGAATTCACATACACTTAATTCACATATCAAATGTAACCTAATCAAATGCCAATGAAATCCCATTTGGCTGATTGGTAAAACATAAAACATTTACTTCCCCTTGGAATGTTTGGACTGTAATTATTAAAAATGTATCTGATAACTCTATATTAGAAACCTGGAAGGATGTAATATTTGAGATTACTGACAGACTACAGACTAGAAGAATGCCACAAATGACAATTCAGTATAATAGATTTTTCCAGTTTTTTTCACCTGATATTGTCTTTGCAAGCTGTTTTTTTGATGGTGACCTTTTTTTCTTACCTCTGTTTCTGAATAGCAGTACTCTGTTACCTCCCAGGACAGCTTACTGCATGTGATGTTGTTGGTGGCTGTCTGCCAAAATAATATTTCTTCCCTGTCCCTCCCCTCCTCTGACTTTGTTTTTGTTTTTTTTTTTCTCTTCCACAGCCAGCCATTGGGAAAACAATTCTCATTATAGTGGGTGAAACTTGTTAGTTTGCTTGAGGAGGATGGTGCAGGAGCTAGCCCAAATCTGCCTGGGTGCCACCCCTAATGCTACCCAGAGTCCTAGATTGCATGCACTCCTTCTATGCCTAATAGCAAAGTTATGCAAAAAAACATAATTAAGGCTATCTGTTCATCAATGTGACTTCTTTGTGTTCATTTTCATAATTGTCATTAAATGATAACAGGTTTTTTTTCTGGACTAGATGATCTTTAAGGTCCCTTCCAACCCAAACCATTCTATGATTTTGATTCATGTTGATTTAGGATCAGCATATGAATTTAACCACCTACTCAAGATCATGTTTAGGTATATGTTTTCAGCAAGAGGAAATTAATGTGGTCAACTCCTCCTTGCACTACCTCCCCTAACTAATTGTCATATGAGCAGGACATAAATTTCTAGGAGAACTTTCTCTTAAGAGCACTTTCCTCAAAGGTTAATTATTTTTCACTGAGAATTAGATTTGTGTAAGACTGGTTATGGAATTTAGTTTCTATAATTTTTAAAAGTCATCTTACATGGCTTGAGCTAGAATTGGGGAACTTGTACATTGTTTGCTTTCCTTAACCCTGTACTAGCACATGAACACCTTTAGTACAGAAAGGTTAGATTAAAATAGTAGCTCAAGCCCTTTAAAGACCTGGGTGCAAAAGCTGAGGTTAAAGCTCAGTAAGTCTTCACTTCTTCTCACTCATAGCTATGAATGTAGACCATTAAGGCCAAATGCTGAACTTCACAGAATTTCTTTGAAGCTAATTGTGCTGGCTTCTTCCACTCGGGGTGCATGCGTGTATCCATGTTCATACTAACAGTTGCTTATTAAGAGCCTGGGAATTTGCAAAATAGTATTTTTATTTTCCCCTAACATCTCTTTCTGGGAAGTACAGGCAGAGCCCTATAGATCCAAAGGTAATAAACAAATGCATTTGTTTGTGTTGAGCAAATGTTTGTTTTCCACTGATAAGACAAATCGTTGTGCTGAAGGAAGGGGGATGCCTTTTGTCATGGAGTAATCCTTCTGATTCTTAATAAAATACCGAGTAGGGATGGGATGGAGCATAAAGCAGGTCTGCGATGATACAGAATGAGGAAACTGTGACAACAAATGTTATCCTCAGGTGAAAATGGAAAATATATATTACAAACCAACATGAACATCTGGTTTTTGTGGTTAGGTTTTTAGATGCTAGGCATTCGTATACTGAGGCTCCACATGCTAGTGCTGCTATGCATATAATTTTGTAAATTGTTCAGTGGTTGGAAGGTAATTGGATTGCAGTCTGTTAGGGTAATACTGCTCAAAAATTCTACAGTGAGAAGAGCAAACAAGGATACTATCCGTCAAGCCCTTGTAAATACCAAGGGCTTCTTTGGGCTTTATATAACTGTCGCTGTATTCATATAATACCAGTGTCTTTGTTTTAACTTTACTGGGGTTGGGATTTGTGCTGCTGAGAGAAATACTAACTGTAAAGAAACCTGCTCCTAAGAGTTGAATTAAATCATCAACAACAACAACAAAAATGTATCACATTAAATTGTGAAAGATTGGCTACAAACTACTTCTAGGGGCAAATTGCTGACTCTGGAAAAATGTTGCATAGCAAAAAAACTAATGGAGGTCTCTTCAACCAGATTAGTGAGAAAGATGTAACACTGTACAATTTTAATACCAAACCTGTATGTTATAGATTGATGATATTATACTCCAGTCTTTGCAAATAAAAGCTATTCCCAGAATAAAACACAGCATTGATTTTTATGCTTCTTTTTTCTACAGAGCTGGGCATATTTGAGTTCTCTTCAAAAGCTCTTTTGCAATTTTGCCTTGTTTCACCTTCCCTAAATTTCATTTGAAGCATCATGTGTAAAGCCAGGCTGTGCCTGCTTCTTGTGCAGGACCTTCCTTCCTCATTGAAAGAGCTTTTTTCTTCTGGTGCATTGAATCGGATGGAGCAATACGACGATGTATTGTTCCCTCTTTGGCTATCCCTGCCCTCCCACTGACTGAACTCGTGACCTTATAAATTATTAAACTTCCCCAGGCCTTTGTTTTTTTTATGTCTGTAAAACTGAGGATAAGAGAATTTCCTTATTGCTATAAATAAACTTGATCTAAGGATATGAGCTGGAAATCCTGACCCATACACCATTGTATCACTTTCTTCACAAGTAGCCTTTCTGATGGGGTTATTTGTGGAATAAGCATTGCTCTCTGATACTGAGGGTGCCTTAACAGGAGATAATGATGTCTCATTTGCTTTTCCATTTGCTTTGGAGGATGCTCAGGGCAGTGCTGACCTTGGAGATTGACAGGGGAAGAGTCCTTTGTTTCTTTGATGTGTATGGGAGTGGATGCTGTTTTAGTCCCAAAACGCTTTGTTTTTCTCCCTGTGACCTGATTCAGCATCTTGTGTTGTATGTGGCAAGAGCACCTTTCCCTGTTGAACTTTGAAAAATTCTGTAAGCTATTCACCAGATTGCCATCTCCTTTCTACTCCCAAATCTGCTATGCTGCTTTGACCTGGAACTGAAAGTTTTCATTTGGCACCTCACTGCTGTGATACCCACTTACTCTCCTGAAAAACTCAGCTAGAGTAGAGTGTGGAGGGAAGGGATTTTTCTCTGCCAGTGTAGGTTTTACAGGACTAGGTAGAGGGTGTTCCCTGAGACTCTGTTGCTTCTGGTATCTCTTATATACAAAGGCGCTCCTCTTCTGGCCAGGCTTATGTTCATGGTTTTTATTTTGTATTGAGACACTGCAAATGATTTTGTGATACAAAAAGTAATTTTGTGGAGCTACTTTTAAAATCTTTGTGATTAAGATATTTTTGTAGTCTTAACATCTTGAACGTCTTGCTGCCACATGGTTTACTGGTTTTTTGCTTCTTCCTTCACCAGAGAATATTAATGACTGTTGTCCTGAAGGTCTTTTCTGATGTGATGCTTCCCTTCCCCACTCTTTTTCACTCTACCTCTTCAAATTCAGTGTCATTAATTTGTTCTAGCCTTCAGGGGATGATGGGAGAAAACTAACTCCTATTGCAAGGAGCAAGCGTGGGTTGATCTGTACAGACACTAGCATTTCAAGTGTTGGCAGAGCAGAACACAGTATAGTGTCCTGGAGTGTTGCATAGAAAAAAGCTTCTCCCAAGATACTTCTGATACTTCTTCCCCCCTCTCCACCCACACCCCCAGTACAAAGAAAGAAATTGACAATCAGACATTGTCAAATGTGGTGTTGATGGTCCATTTGTGGTTTTCTTTGCCGTACCTGTACGGCTAATGGTTTCTGTCTTTATCTTTGGTGATGCAGGCCTCTATGAAAATACGTAATTGCAGATTTTTGTTAATACCAATTCACTCTGGTAGCAGAAACTCATCAAATTGTATGCAGTCATTGTAGAGAAAAAAAAAAAAATAGGTGAAAGCCTATTATAATCATGTTAGGTAACCAAATATGAATATGAATGAGATCATGATTCTTATGGAAATACAGAGCTGTGTTGTTCAATACACTTAGTATAACAAGCAGTCATATGAAAGCCCATTATGTTGAGTCTAGTAGATGTTTTCTTGGTCTAAGTTACCTAGTGAGCTGTCTAAACGATACTGGCTTCAATTTGAGTAAGTAATGAAGTTTGCAAGTTCTTCAGAGTTCTCACTTATAAACAGAACTGCATGACTGTAAAACAACATATGTAAGTTAACCACCGCGTTTGTGTCTTGAGTAGTGCTTTGGTGAGCAGCTACAAATAAAAACTTTTGGAGTTTCTTCTTTTATTTCGTACTTCTCCTTCCTCCTTTTTCCCCAAAAACTAAGAAGGAAAATTGCACAATCTTTAGTGATTTAAAAGAAGAAGAAAAAAAAAAAAACAAAAACCAAGCCAAAACAACAAAAAAACCCCCCCAAAACCCCCATAGAACCAAGCTGTGGCATTTTGAACATTTCATGCAGCTGTGGGAACATATAATGCTCCTCAGAAACACATACACTTGGAAATAAAGCTCATTCAAGCTCAGAGGTTGTGAAATCAAAGACACGTGACTCTCATATGTGACTTTGTTGTTAAATCTTGGGGATAATGAGAACCTTCTTAACAGTTAACAGTTGAGCCCTTCAGAAGCAATGCAGTAATTTTTGTTGAAGCACCTGAGAATTTTATGTATATAACTCTTGCAGGTGTTTTCCTTCATATTTATCAGTTGGCTAAGGAAGCCCAGTCTTTGACTCCTCAGCTACAGAAGTCCATCTAGTTGTTTTTGCTTTGCCTTTCTGTGTCCGCTGTTGCTTGTGAGCACTGCTTCCTCATTTGGCTTCTTCATTCAGCCTTTGGTAGCTTTTCATTGCTCCAGACTACTTCCTTGGAGAAATCATAGAATCGCCTGGTTGGAAAAGAACCTCTGAGATAGAGTCCAACCATACCTACTACTACTAAACCATATCTCCGAACACCCCATCTAGCCATCTTTTAAACACCTCCAGGGATGGTGACTCAACCACCTCCCTAGGTAGCCCACTCCATTGCCTGATAACCCTTTCAATGAAGAAGTATTTCGACATCCAATCTGTACCTCCCTTGGCACAACTTAAGGCCGTTGCCTCTCGTTCTGTCACTAGTTACCTGGGAGAAAAGACACATACCTGCCTTGCTACAACCTCCTTTCAGGTAGTTGTAGACAGGGATAAGGTCTCCCCTCAGCCTCCTCTTCTCTACACTAAACAACCCCTGTTCCCTTAGCTGCTCCTCATAAGGCTTGTTCTCCAGACCCTTCACCAGCTTTGCCCTTCTCTGGGTACGCTCCAGTGCCTCAATGTCCTTCTTGTAGTGAGGCACCCAAAACTGGACACAGTATTCAAGGTGCGGCCTCACCAAAGCTGAGTACAGGGGAAGGATGACTTCCCTGGTCCTGCTGGCCACACTGGTTCTGATACAAGCCAGGATGCCATTGGTCTTATTCTGTAGACCTGGACAAATGAGAATCCACAAGTCGGCTTGGACACATGCAGGTTTACGCGGTGTGCTTGTCTCTTTGTCAGTAAGGCTTTGTAAGTAGCAGGTGTCTTTGGAAAACGGTGAACTCCTAAAAGCATGTGCTAACTAGTGGATTGATAAGCAACTAAACACTTCCTGAACATTGTACAAAGCAAACTCCTTTGCAATTTGCAGTCTGCATTCTGCAGCATAACTCAATAGGGTGTTTTTCTCCCTTAGGTTTCGCAGTGTTGCATGCTGGTTTGCTGAGGCACAATATATTGGTGCACAGTGGAAAGACATCCCTAGATCAGTGAATGTAAAGAACAAGTTGTCAAGCAATGGATAATACTCCCTACACAGTGTTAGTTTCTCTTTAAAAGGTGGCTTTGCTTCATTATTGTTCATTTTCATACACTCATGAGTTTGCAGATGTTGCTTCTAAAGCTGATGGAGTGTTGCATATCTGCTCCTAATCTCTGATGTTATTTGAAGATGGGAATATAATCTTGTGATACATGAAAAATAAATTCACTTGAAACAACAATGGTATTTCACTATCAGACTATAGTGTAACACCAATTAAGTATATACATGATAAATGAGAAAATAAATGCAGCATATCCAAACTGTTGCAGACAAAAAATTTTTGAATTGACAGTGTTTAATGTACTATGAATATAAATTTGGTTCTTAATATCCATCTGAAGTGGGAAACCACACAGAATAGCCTCTGGACTGAGTTTGTACGTAGTGAAGAGCATTTAGTTATCTGAAAGAAGATATCTGAAGGAAGATATCTGAAGTGCATTTGCAGACTTTTTATTTGTGCAAATAATCATTGTAATCTAAACCATTGCTCTACCACTTTGACTTCTATAAATAAGCTGACAATACCACTGGTAAACTTTGGGCTTCCTTCACTGCTCATACAACTTGAATTTAATGGTTCCTGTTCAATGTTACTTGTTCCTTTGACATAAATCAGAGGAAGATCCTCACAGCGAAGCCATCAGAAACATAATTTACAGAGTCACAGAATTGTAGGGGTTGGAAGGGGCCTCAGGAGATCATCTAGTCCAACCCTCCTACCAAAGCAGGTTCCCTACAGCAGGTTGCACAGGACTGCATCCTAGCGGGTTTTGAACATTTCCAGAGAAGGAGACTCCTCAACCTCTCTGGGCAGCCTGTTCCCGTGCTCTGTCACCCTCACAGTAAAGAAGTTTTTCCTTCAGTTTGTGTTGAACTTCCAGTGTTCCAGTTTTTGCCCGTTGCCCCTTGTCCTGTCACTGGGCACCACCAAAAAGAACCCAGCCCCATTCAGTTTGTATTGTGATGACAGTTTCTAAAAACAAATTTTAAAAACTTCTCACTTCTCTCCCCTATGTCCAATTTCTATTTTTATAATAAAATGGTATTTTATAGACAGCTACATTGGGAAAGTTTTGGTGGTATAGTATAAGATGGTGTAGTGGATCAAAGGACCCATCATAACAAGTAGGAAAAGCTGCTCAGAAACTTGATTTCTCAGTAATTGTCATGGGCAGTCCTGTGAACTTGAATCTTTTGGAGGGGCCTCTGTGTTCCCTGAAAATGTCCACAATAGAGAAATTTCGAAGGACTCCACAAACAACCGGTGTTTCTTAAACTTTCTGTTTGCACCAATGAATTCAGTAGGAGATCAGTTTAAAGCAGCTTAAAAAATTTATTTACATAGCATGTCATGCAGTTCTGGAGCTTCCTGCCCAGAGAAGTTAGGTAAGTGGACGCTATTGACAGGCTTAGATAGACCAATTCATAAGCAGTCAATTTGGTGCCCAAACTGATCCCTGGAAATGTTAAATCGTGGAAACACTGTTTTGTTGTTGCCAAGTTGGCAATTTAAGGATACAAAGTAAGTTCAAAAGCACTGGATAATTTAAACAGTCTTTTTAAAGGGGCGGGGTGGGGAAAGTCAGATTATTTAGTTAACGCAAATTGATGAGTGTAAAAAGGCCATGGCTTGATGGCACTTTTTGGAAATCGGTGATATAGGAAAATAAGTGGATTTCTAATAGAAGTCATACCACCTTATATTCTTCCTTTTGATAAATTTGTTTTCTACAGACACATCTGCTTTTAATCCCACACACATACAAACTGTTTTTTATGTTCCCTGTGTTCATTCATACTTTAAATCTATAAGTACATTGATCCTGGAGAACTTAATTAAGAATTGAATTTCCTGCTTCACTATGCTGTTTTTTATTTTGTTGCTATGTGATGGAAAATGTTTATATCTCATTGAAGGCATTGTTCAATAGGAAGTGTTCCTGTACCAAAGGAGAGCCTGTGCGTGTATAAAAGATTAGATTTTTGACAAAATTAAATCATAGAATGGCTTGGGTTGCAATGGACCTTAAAGATCATCTCGTTCCAACCCCCCTGCTGTGGACAGGGTTGTCAGACAGTGGATCAGGCTGCCCAGGGCCCCATCCAACCTGGCCTTGAATGCCTCCAGGGATGGGGCTTCCGCAATTTCTCTGGGCAACCTGTTCCAGTGCCTCACCACCCTACGGGTGAAAAATTTCCTCCTAGTGCCTAACCTAAATCTCTCTTCCCTATTTCCCTTTGCACTATCGCTATCTGCCCATGTAAAAACTCCTCCTGTTTATAAGCTCCCTTCAAGTACTGGAAGGCTGCAATGAGGTGTCCCCAGAGCCTTCTCTTGTCCAAGTTAAGCCCAGCTCCCTCAACTTTTCTTCACAAGAGAGGCGCTCCAGCCCTCTGATCATCTTTGTGGCTCTCCTCTGGACCTGCTCCAACAGCTCTACATTGTTCTTGCATCGGGGGCTCCAGGCCTGGACACAATACTCCAGATGGGGACAGTAGAGGGGGACAATCACCTCCCTCGATCTGCTGGCCACCCCTTTTTTGATGCAGCCCAGGATACAGTTGGCTTTCCGGACTGCAGTCTCATGTCAAGCTTCTCTTAAAGGAAATGGCAGATCCAGTGGTAATGCTTGTGCAAGAGTAAATGTGAGTGTATAATCATTCGTGTGCTGTCAAAACTTCTGTCTATAACGTGAAGAGGGAAGGTAGTGAATTTGTAGAGCTTTGTAGAAACAGTAAAGAGTGGATGTGGAACCCTCTTGTGGGCTCTTGTTGGGACAGTGTTGCATGGCTCTTTGTTAATGATGGGAACTGCAAGACGAGGTGTGAAGGGTGTGGCAGTTATTGACTGATTGGGGTTTCTGCCTTTATGAATGGAAATATGATGCTGGATCTCTTCTGCCCCAGCCTAATGAAAGATAAAGCTTTGATCCGACTGCCTGGGAAATCTTCCAGTTTTGAGATTCATACGAGTTGGAAAACCGAAGGTGGCAGAACTATAGAGAAGCAGTTGTTTTCAAACTACAAATGGAGTGTACTATTGCATAAATACAAAATTGCCCTTTAATTTATTTGCAAACAAGACTGTGCATCAGAATGGAAGTACGCAGGCTTTACATTGTAAGGATGGTTCAGGTCTATACGCTCCAACCTGGAAAGTGTACGATCCTTAAGCTATGCTGTGCTATTCCAGGCAAAGTACTAATTGGATTAACTATATGTAACATTGTAGTCTTTCAGTAGGAATTCTGGGATCTGACTATACTAAATTAAATCTGAGTGTTAATTTTTATTGTCTTCTCTTCTTCCCACTGCTTTTACCTGCTGATTTTAAGCTGCTTTTTTGGAACTACTTTAATTACTTGGCACGGTTGGGTCTGAGGGCTTTTTAGCTTTCCATCTTTTATTTTTTTTTTTCTGAATATGTTTCTGCATCTGTTAACAAGTATAAAAAGAGTAGGCTGCTATGTGCAAAGTGCCTGGAATATCCATTGAATATTGATTCCCAAGTCCAGTTCAGAATTTTCCAAGTTGTGGGATTGCAGGGCTCTACACTTTTTATTTCTGTTCTCTTCACTGGTTTGCCATTTGCCCTTTGCTTTCTGACTTGTGACAAATTCATGGACATACAGTTAGGTGGAGAGAGCTCTCTAACCTTCTTGGTTTCTCTGTAATAACCTCAATGTATTTAGCTGTTCATACAAGTCTGCATAACAAAAAAAAAAACCAAAACTTATTTCTTTGTGCTTTAATGGAAAACCAAAAGTTAAATCCATTTAAAAATCTTTCAGTCTTGTTCAACTTCAGGTTTTTGCAGTTGGAGCAAATGGGGGCGGGCGATAATTGGTAGAGCTGTACAGTTATATAACTAAAAGCTTTTCTGCTGGAAGTTAGGAGAGCAGATTGCTTGGCCATCAATATGCGACACGTGTTCTTAATCTTCCCACAGTGTCCATGCAGAGGAGTACATTCAAGCCATGTGTATTGGTTTGGTAATTAACATGTTCAAATAAAATTGCTATCAAAAAATGTACTTTGGGGTGCCAATTTTTTTTTAGAGAAAGAGAGGTGGTGTTATACCACTTGAGGGTTTAAATAGTATTTATTTTGCATAATTAATGGAAAATATTATTCTTAGATACAAATTTTAACTGTTGATGGCTTTCAACATGAAGGTTGTCATCCAAAACTGTTGGGGGGTGGAGAATAAACTAGGAAAAAGATATTAAGTGTAACACAGTGGTGATAAGAGTAGTATATGCTATTTTATGCGGAAAATATCGTGCCACTGTCACAGAAGAATGCTCAGCTAGCCAGCACTTGTGAATTGTGTCAGCAGTTTCACATAAATATTTGTGAAAGCAATGACTGAGACATCAGTGTTTTTTTTCTGTACCTGAGGGTGGGGGGCGGTGTTCGGTTGGTTTTGGTTTGGGTGGATGGGAGGGTAGTTTCCAGTTTTTGGGTGGAATGATAATATTGATCTTATTGTTAGTATATACATTCAGAGAAAAGTGATATAAGTGAAAAATATAGTGTGATACTGGACTGAGATGAAAGACAACAATGTATGAACACTGTGTGCACGACGAGTTTGTTGGATTTTGTGTTACAGCTGTTCTATATAGTCTTCTTGTATCTGTGTGGAGACATGGCTTCAGCTTCTTCATGGTTTGCTATAAATGTGAGGTTTGTTTATCTGTGGTGGAACAAGACCATTACATCAGTGAGAGCATCGGAAGTCTACTGAATTTAGTGTTAGCAGTTAATAAGAAGCTGTGCTGCTGTTACAAGATAAGGTCTATCTTGGACCCTTGGTTTGTTCCATTTCTTCGTAATCGCCCTTCCAGTTTGAAAATCAGATTTTTGTTGTTGTTGTTTTGGGGGTTTTTTGAGTCCTCGAAGGGAGAAGCAGTCTAAACTGACCTCAGCAACAGTCAAGGTTGTTAATGTTTTCTTTGTTAAGGATCATTGCCAGAAAAGGCCTGGGCCTGGCCCTAAACAGGGAGGGTGGGAACAATTCTCCTCCTCCCTTGGGTAGATGAAACAAATCAAGGCAAAACAAAGCAGGTTTGGGCACAACACTTGTTAGTTAAGCTTCCATGGGAGCCTCCAAAAGCATTGCCTGCCTTCCTGCAGATGCTTAAAATCACCCACCATAGAGTCTGCAATTTTACAAGGTAGCTGAGTCACTCTCTTAACTCTTAAGGCACAGAAAGGGGCAGCCCCAGCTGTACATCATTTGTGCTCTGCCGTGTTTATTGGGTCTGCCCTTTCTAGGGAAGCTGCTTGTTAGATTGACTTAATTGCAGAGAAGTGAAGCAAATCATAATTATATGAGGTTAAATAAAGTGGTAGAGGTTAAAGCATGAAAAATCAGTGTCCTCTTTTGTAAGACAACATGCTTTGGGAAAGCAAACAGGCCATTTTTCTGTACAAAAATCAGGAGTTAGAAATTTGTTGGTTTAACCAGTGGCATACATGAGACAGGCACACTTTGCATTTTGTGGAAAGCCTATTGGCATTCTTCTGGGTTTAAGACTAGGAGAAATAGAGGAGTGATGTCGAAAGAAAGAGTAACCTTGCTTGAACACGTTCTGTTTTTCAGGATGACTTTGGTTTGTCTTACTACTGTTGCCAGTATTGTGTATTCTGCTGGGCAGGAGGAGGAATGAACGGATACCTATGGAAATAATTATAGATCAAATTTGCCTGATGGTTCTCCTTTGATTAGTTGTCAGCCTCTTGCATACACATATATGTATGCACATCATAGAAAAACAACTTCTGCTGAGCAGCTGCCAGCTCTCAGTCATTTAACTAGAGGGTGATGCACAAAATAGAAAATACATTTCTTATAAGACAGTGACTTCAGAATGCCTATGTCTGAGATGATCTTTGCATGGTGAATCTTAATATTGCTCTCTTTCTCTTCTAGTTTGTGGAGATATCCATGGTCAGTTCTTTGACTTGATGAAACTGTTTGAAGTGGGAGGTTCTCCTGCCAACACACGGTATCTCTTCCTGGGGGACTACGTGGACAGAGGGTACTTCAGCATTGAAGTAAGTTTCTTATTTCTGTTTTTGACTGTGGAACTGTTTGCAGCCTACTGTCTTATTTAGCATCGTAATTTAATCAGTTCAGGAATATTGAAGCTCTTCACAGATACCACTTGTGAGCAAAAGAATTCCACGTTAATGTCACTGTTAGTATTTCATAAAGGCTGCTTGGTGTCCAGCCAAACTCCGCTATATCTGTGCTGGAAAACTGACAGAGAACGGACCTTGGTGCTAACTAGTGGCCATCCAAATATAGCATAGAAGGCAGTCTGCTCTGCAACTCCTGCAAGCTAACTAGGATGAATAGATGTGAGCTATTAGAAAAGACATGTAACAGAAAAACTAAATCAACAACTAACAGTTTAGTTTGACTTTTAGGTTTATTCGATCTGGGTCTCCTGGCAATATTATGAAAATGGAAAGACTAGATAGGGAGTAAATGGGACAAAAAGCCAGCAGATATCATGTGTCGAAGGAGTTCTGTTTAGATATGGCATGCAGGAGTGTGTGATCTCTGGCTTTTGAAGCAGCACTTGAATCCACAGAGTAGTGATGCATAGGTGCCATGTTGAAGGTGCTAAGACCTGGTGCAGGTTCCAATATCTATCAGATTGTAGAATGTGGTGATCAAATGACATCATCTTTAGCTGGTTTGTGAAAGGAACAGTGTCCTGTCCAACCTGCCCACCTTCAATTAGAAGCAAGTCAAAATACCAAGCATAAATCCTTTGTTCCAGTGCTCATAAAAAAAAATGGATTTTTTTCTTCTGTTCTGTGTTACTGCTTGGTTTTGCAAACTGACAGATGAGGTACACAATTATCAAATAAAACTTAGTCTGGATTTGTTCGTCCAGGTTATAGTTGATCTAGTCATTGAATGGTCAGTCAGAAACCCTTGCAGCAGCTTTTGAACTCCAGCTTGATTCCTTTCTCTGAAAAGTTCCAACTTTAACTTCCTCTAAGTCAGGGGAGAATACCCATTATCTATTAGAAGCAATATAGGTCCTGAGATACATGGCTCTGTGTCTGTGACTAGATGAGGTGGCAGCATGTGAGAGCACATACACTGCTGTTTCATTCTACATATTGCATCTTAGTGCACTGTTGCCATCTTGATATAAAAATATGTAATCCCAAGTAGCTGAGTTATTTATAATATGTTTGTAAAACAGATCAGAGAATTATCTTGTCAGTGTTGTATTTATAGTATGAAGAGAAGTTTCTTAAAAATAAGATTCATTAAAACTACTTTTGCTTTATTAGTTCACTTTAAAACTTAATTTAAAACATTAAAAAAATCTTTTGGCATATTTTACAAATAGAAATATGCTGTTCCGAGTGCTCTAAAAACTTAGGAATTGCAAGATTCTTTTGCCCACCTGCCAAAAATCAGCATAGTCAGGATTTAGTCTCGTACTGAAATCAGCACTTTGATCATTACTTTTTTTTTAGCTACATGTGCCTGCTTCCTCCCTTCTTTGATCCATGGTGAGTGGTGAGCTAAATCATTGTTGTGGATTACCATGCTGGATGGCTTGGAGAAGGTTGGGAGTGTGAGAAGCGGCTTCAACGGCTTAAACCGTTGTGCAGCTCAGTCTTGAACTACCATTTATCAGTTGTAATAACCACCTAGTTCATATCTCCTTTAGACTTTGACTGAGCCAAATTGTATCTGGAAGAGGAGAGTTTTGTCTTCATTTCCATATATGATTTTAGTATAAGAAATAGAACCAAGTGGATTTGCTTCAGCTTTCAAGTGCTTCTGTGACAGTTTGCCAAAATCTACTCCAGAGCTATTACTAATTAAAGACAATAGCAAGCCATATAACACAAAGCAAAATTGCTTATGGGAGGGGAATAAGCCCCTTAAAATTCCTCATTTAACAACTTGTACATATATATTTAGCAAATTATATTCTGAATTCAGGTTTTCCATTCTGGAACATTGCTTTTTCACTGGAAGCAGTTCTGGCTTCTGCCAGTGACAAGGAAATATCTGAACTGTCACTTATATTATTCCTTTTTTATGTAGGGTTCTTAAATTACTACTTTTTTGGTCACGTAACTGATTCTCCCCACCTGTCACCTTGATTAAAGAATGCCTTTGAAAGGAAAGGCAGGTTTCTGTTTTGTAAATGTATTTGGATGTAGAGCTATGCATTCAGGCATGAACTCAGCACATTAAGTAAAGGAAAGGATAATAGTGAAGAATGCAACTTGGCGTGTTGTGGCGGGGGTGCTATTGGTGGAGAAGGGGACCTGAGCTTGTCTCGCAGGCACCAGCTCTTGCCATTATTTTGTACTGGACAAGTCATGGTGGTAAACAGTCCTAGCCTGATCTCAGTACATTTTTCTACCACATCAGTCCACAGTGATCTTTATTCCACTGATCTGTCGGCTGCCCTTTCTGCTATGTAGACACAAGACTATTGCAGTTCTAGGGTTTTTCCAAAATAATTAAGTAGCTGGTCCAAGGTACTAATCACAAGTAATAGAAGCTTTTAAAAAAAATCCCTTCAATTACTGTGTGATATCTAGCGTAAAAGTGACACCATTGAGCCTAGACCTAGCTGAGTTCTGGTAGTGGGCGAGATAATCCTTGTCTGTGGGCTGCAAAGTGTTTGGGATTCTTCTGGATGAAAGGTACTATATAATGTAAGCTATTATCATTAAGACCAGAGCAAGAAATTGCATAAGGTAGGTGGAAGGCATTTGATAATGCAGAGGGGGAAAAAAAAGTATCTGTATAAGGCACTCAGAAGAAATGGCAGTACTTGCCCCGCAGAGCTCACCACTCCTTCGAGTGTGTGCTCCATTTTCACCAGAGTCAGCTCCACTGTTTGAAAGGGAGATATTTTGTATCTTTAAAATTAGTTCTAAGCAGGGTGTCACAGGATGAGAGACTAATAAAGGAATTACAACAGGTAAAGCAAAAAATTTCAAAATTGTAGATAGGATGAGACAAGGTTTCTCAACGCAGATCAAGTCTTTACCCTGTAGCTGCACTCTTTTCCATTTAACCTTTCGGCAGAGCATAAGTGAGCATTTCTTCATTTAGAATAATAAATTTCTGCAAGTTGCAGTATCTGATATGGCTCACTTGTTTCCTTGGCTCTGTAACTGATAATGTTTCCCTGTTGTGCTCATGCACTGTTCCAGGGGTTTGACTCCAGAGCAAAAACCCCTCAGTTCTTGCTTTCAAACAAGTTTTATAGTCACGGAGAAAAGAAACCCAAATGATCAAAACAGAGGGCTATTTTTAAATCCAAAGAATAGTTCGAACAGGAATTTTGCAGGAATGGGTTCTAATGACTAATCTCTACCTGAGTCCCAGAACTCTCTTTTGAAAGGCAGTCATAAATGCCATGCCACGTAGGGGGGAGTATAGATATAGATTGTTTTTCATCACAGTCTTTTAAAAATTACAGTCAGAGTAAATATCAACTATAATGCATTGATAATATTAAGTAAATGAACTGTTGGAATTATTTTTCTGCTCAATCCCACATAAAAACATGCAGGCTTGAATGTCAATTGTATATCATAAGGTACATACTGGAGATTTTTGACAAAGCAGATAGTTAAGATATGAAGGATTAAACCAATGTTCAAAATGAACAAAATTGGAGTTGTGTTTAAAGTTTCAAAACATTCATGCATTTCATTTCCCAAATGTGAAGACCAAAATTTCAGAAAGAGAAACTGATTTGGTATTTCTAGCAAGAATGAAGTAAGGTGTTTGAAGTGAATCTGGAATTTGACCATTGGACCTTGCATCAATTAAAAAAGCACCTGGTGCTTGAACTCAGTGAACTGTTAGAAATTATTAACTGGTCTCTCCCAAGAAAAGAATTACATATAAATAAATTTGTGTTAGTAAATTGTGGGTGAAGTGAATGTCAGTGAAGCTGTATTTGTCATCTCTCAAGTCTCAATGCACTTTATAGGACTTTGTTGGAAGAAGAAATACCTTTCAGTTTCCTCCATTGCTCTAGTGTGTTAATGTTTCCCAATAAAAAGCCTGATTTAAAATAGTTTTGGCTGGTCAGGAATAGTTTACTGGTGAAGTCAATTGTTTTTACTACTTCTCTCAGAGCAAAGAAACTCCCAGTGCCATAATTATCCTAAATTTCTTTGCTCTTTTCTTCTATATAACAGTAGCAAATATGTTTCTCTATAGCAAGAATTCACATCTTGCAAGATCTCGTTTTTGCTGAGCAGTGTTCCTCAGAGCCATGAATATTTAGTAATTCAGCAAATTCAGATTATTTTTGTATATATTGGATTCCCAGACTGGAACATCTGTTTGTGTCAGGACCGACCTCACAGCTTGCCTGGTCCTGTGCCAACTCTTCCCAGTAGAAGAAGAGTGAGTCCTCAATATGCCAAGAATCCCTTTTGGCTGCAGGGGGAGAACATGGGATGGTGCCCTGGAGGTCACTCACACCATTTCCCTCCATACTGCTTCCATCTCTGTCAGACCAGTCTCCACAGAAAACAGCTTGGGGCTAAGACACAAAGTCCAATTAGGAGCCAGCACTTGGATACCTGTTTAGAAAGTACTAGCTGTAAGAATTAGAGGAAAATTTCAGAAAAAGAATTTTCTAGTCACTTCTTGGTTTAAAAAAAGTCCTTCGTTTTTGGACCAGTTGAGGTCCTCTATGGAGTAATGTGATATGAACACTAGAAAAGAGTATAAAGCAAGTAACAATGTTTTGTAGGTGATGACTTTTAATAAAATCATCTGGGAGACTAGCTAGAAGAGAGTATTGCAATAATTGAAGTCTAGAGATGCTAAAGTGACATGTGAGTGACAAAACAAAATCCCAAAGTGGTTTGTGAATATTCAACAGATGTTTAAAAAAAACCCCACAAGTTGAGTGATCAGAATTAGATTCTTGAACAGCATTTTAGAAATGTCCGAGACCCTGACCATGAGGAATGGCTTCACTGCTACTCCTAGAGAAGTTTATCGCCATAGAGCAGCCTTTTTAATTTTTAAATGTGCAGTCTGTACATACATGAGTACTTGTTTTAGAAACATGAAAACCAGGTAAAATAAGAGCACATTGGCAAAAAAGTTATAGCAAAGACTGTAAGTTGTCACTGAAGGTCTGGTTGATGCAAGTAGCACTACCTTGTTGTCCCTGTTCTGCAGCAGAGCCTTAAGAGAAGAGATCATCCTTTATGCCCTGAAAGTTAGGAAAAAAATAATTAAATCCTGGTTGCAGCAAATTTAATTTCACACTTAATTTCATCTGCTGGGCAAGTGCCCAGTGGCATCAGTGATTTGGAGAGAGAGTTCATCTTCTGCTACCCATACAAAGCCACAGAGCTAGCAGAGCGGGCCACCTCTTTGTCTTGACATGAGCACCTAGAAGTGAGTGTGCAGTGTTACAGGTGTTGCTGTGGTCGCAGTGGTCCAGGGGTGATGGTAATAATTCTTCAGTGTTCCTTGTATTGAGCACGTAACTTTAGATGTGTGCAAGAGGTCTGGGGCTTTTGGTTTTCCTTTTCAGAAGGAACTGAGATGTCAAATTGTGCAAAGGCTCAAATTTAATGTGCAACAGTGGAGTTAAATCCTGAGCCTGTTTTGAAAATATGTGCCTTTGCCTTACACAGCACTTAACCATGCAGACCTTTTTTTTTCCTAAT
>NW_010298985.1:74611-86993 GCF_000700745.2 Antrostomus carolinensis | reverse complement strand
AAAACAGCTTGACCATAGGAGCTGGGAGGTGGGCAGATTACTTCTTTGTTATAAATTTAATTTATCTGCTATTTCAAGAGCCAAAAGATACTAAGCAAGTAAGCAGGAGTGCAGTTTGAGGGCTGGCATTTAAGAAAAGTGACCTTTTTTTTTTTTTTTTTTTGGTCAAAATACCTTAGAGATGTCCAGATTGCAAGGTCTGTACAGTTTATGTAGAGTCATAGCAGAGCTGATGGTTGTATATTCTTGATGGGAAAAGTTGGAGAGGAAAACAAAAAAAAAAAGTGAAAATTTTGCTATTGGGAAGTAGTATTACTAAATAATTGAAGATTGTAAACTCAGATTTTCAACAAAGGCAAATTGTCATAACTCTTTTGACTTCAGTGAGAATTACAATATGCAAGGCATAATTTTTAAAAAAATAAAACCAGAATGTTTGCTCATTATATGTTGACTGGACATAAGTTTTTTTGTATGTAAGTGCCTGTGTAAGTTGAAAAGCCATGAAAAATTATCACACTGATTTGTTGTTTAGTTTGCATAGGAAAAAAAAAAAATCTGCTGATTAGTTCCTGTCTACTATTACAACATTACATCTCTGGACTTCTGAACAGAAAAGGGAGAATATTAAAGGGATTATCTAAACAAAATAAGCCTTCGATATGGTGCCACTGAAAACAATACAAATGTGAATGGTGCACTTACGTTACTTGAATAGTGGCAGGGAAACAGAACTTTCTGTACTGCATTGGTTCTCTGTTATCTTCTTGGTCTGGTTTTCGAGTGCTTCAAATGAAGCATTGAAAAAAGAAAAAAGTAAATCTACCAAATGCCAAAAAGATAAAACTTCCAAATTTATCTTCCCTGCTTCCCAAATCTGGATGATATTTTAAGTACGTAGTGCTAATTTCAGTCATGCCAAGGCTTTGTGAAAATGAAAGACTGAGTTATAAGGGAAATGTAAACCACTCCTCTCTCTCTCCACCCCCCCCCCCCCCCCCAATAAAATACTTCATCTAAGCACTAATAATTATGTTTTTCTAAATTATAAGGTGCTTTGGCAGGATTAGAAGCTCTAGGGTAACTTAGATTCAACTTTAAAAGCTGGAACATTTTTTTACGTAGTTAGAGGTATCACTTTAAACTTCTTGTCTCACAACATTTACATCAAATTTTTGCATTAGCCAGTAAGTTCAAAGAAGCGGAGGGTTGTGGGGATTCTTGAAGTAATGATGAAGTCATCATCAAAGACATGGAGAATTGCACTCGTGACATGAAGTCCAGGCTTCCTTCTCAATTGGAGGATTTCAATCTTCAAATCCAAATCTTCTCTCTGTGTGCCAACTCCAGCAAACGTTCTCCAGGCATACCCTCTGTGATTGTTTTCGGCCACAGCAGATAATTCATAATGCCATAATTTCATGCTGGATTATGTCAGCATGATCTACCAGGTGTTCTGACATCTCTTCTCACTTCCTGCAGTGACAATAGCACCTGGGGAGGCAGAAGAGGTGGCATGAGCTGAGAGGCCTTGCATGTGTTTCCAAGGAGAATTAATTTTGCAGGTTCTGAAGGATGCTGCCTGTACTTTCTGCTCTTTTTACCTGACTCTAGACCCTCTGAGTAGGAGAACAGAAATTACAGAGTGCAGGCAGAGCCTCCAGATGTTTACATGTAATAAATCCAAGACAAAGAGCTATGTAATTATCTATGGATAGTATGAGGTTTAGCACAAACATAAAAAATGTTGCATCCTTTTTCCTGTGGTGGTATTTTGAGGGGGGAATTTGGGGGAGGGTGGGGAGTTTGGGTGGGGAGTTTGTTGGGTTTTGTTTGTTTGTTTTTAAGATGAGGATTGTGTGGCAAATGAGGGAGCAGAAGTCAAAATGTTCAGATGTGATTAACATAATTCTCCTGTTTCTTCTGTTTATCAAGATATTCTGAATTCCCTGGAAGGGAATTCATACTGTACAAATTGAGAGGCATTATACTGACAAAATTGCTGATTTTGCTCTAAGCAGAAAAGCTATTGACTGTTAAGATAAATAAAATAATTTTTGTCAACAGAATGAAAGGGAGTGTTAGGAGGTAGTTGCAAATTAAAATGGAAGGGTTTTGACAGCTTTTGTTTCTCGTGCAACAGTTCTGCAGTTCATGGATGTTTAAGAAAGGAAAGGTTGGAGTAGAAATTGTTCAGACAGTTTTCTTGTAGACAGTGGGCTCATCTCATGGGATGAATGGGTCTTATTTCCATCAACTTCCTTGGAGCTGTGAGATTGTTAGCCAGGAACCTGAGCAGGATCATCCTGCACAAAGGATAAATCTTCCATGAAGTTCACCAGTTTACTCATTTATCAAGAGTCTCATAATGTTTGGCATCATTGCCCTGTCAGTTTTGTTTTCAAAACAACTATTTTAATTGGATGGTTTTGAGATGTCTGAGCAGAGGTTAGCCTCTCTAAGTCTTCTTTTTTTCATCTCTAAAAACATGTTTAGAAGAAATGTCATCTCAAACAGAAATCTTCTGGAAAGATAAAAGGTTTTATAGAAGCTTTGTAGTACCTTCCTTCATTTAATGCAGGAGCTTTGTGGATTATTTTCTTGGTTGTTTGTACAGAACAAAGTTAAGTGAAAAATGAACAAGCATTCATGTAAAAACTCTGAATACCGGAAGCCGAGGTATTTCCTGAAGTGTGAGTTAAATTGTTTTAGGCCAGCTTTTCCTTAAGCCAGGAAATGCAGATCTTCCAGTGAAATTGCTTCCGTGGTGAGTTTCTGCCTAACCTGCCAGGTGGAGAGTTTTTGAGATGCACAGAAATTCCTTCTTGATAGCTGTGGCCACTGAAGGCAATGCACGGCTGAACAGGGAGATACCACTTACCAAAAGTGTTAACCTTGAACAGAATATACTGATACTAGTTTCAGCCAGTCCAGGTTGAAGTGCAGATAAATGCTTGAATACAGCATAAGAAGAGTGAAGTTCATCTGTTGAAAATAAATGTTTCACACACAATACTTTTTCTTCTGCTAGTTGTTTTTGGTAGAGAGGAAAATAAGTGCTTGAAATAGGTTATTAATTTTGAATTATATTTTTCTTTCTTGTTTCTGATTTGCAGTGTGTGCTGTACTTGTGGGCCTTGAAAATCCTTTACCCCAAAACACTGTTTTTACTTCGTGGGAATCATGAATGTAGACATTTAACAGAGTATTTCACATTTAAGCAAGAATGTAAGTCTGCCTTAACCTTTTTCCTCTTAACTCCCTTTTCAACCATTTGATTTGTTATTTTGTATTTTATACTTGTTTCCCATCAGTAATTTTAAATGTACTTTTCACGTTAACTATCATTACTTTTAAATTGTAATCACTACGCTTTGGAGGGGGCTTCCAGTTGCAGGGCCTGGAAGAGGGTGTCTCAGTGTTGCAGGAAGGAAGGGATTAGACCATCCACAGAGCAGTGACCAACCCATACAAACCCAGGGGTGTCGTCACTTGGTGCCGCAGGTATGGGGACACTTCAGCTTGCCAGCCTGGCCTGGGAAGCTGCCTGAGGCTTCTGCGGGGCCATCTGGGCCTGGATGCTCTGGGTAATAAACCTGAGCTGCTGCTACTTTTTGCAGCAGCTGCCAGTTTGGTGCCACACACAGCAGCCTGGCAGTCAAAACCTGCCAGCACGCCAGCTCTGGCACCTCTGCAACAGGTCCCTGGTTGCTAGTGGAGGAGGTGGCATCTCTGGGTCTCATCTGCAGCAAGAGAAAAATGCAAGGAATTTTTGTGGGGTTTTTGGCTGGGTTTTTTTGTTCTTGTTGTTGTTCCCCCACCTCTTTAAGTATAGCATTTTCACATTTACCTTGTAAGTAGGCTTAAACTTTTTGGGCTGCTGTTTTTATAAGAATTCCTTTCTGTGTTGCAAGAAAAGATGCAGTGACACATAGAAGCTCATTAGATGTAGACCTTCACCAGCACAATGAAGCTTTTTTTTTTTTTTTCCCTGTGGTACTGTAAGCTGAAGCTATTGCCATAAGTCTGTGTTTCCTTTTTAGCATTGGAGATAAAGGAAATGTTAATTGGCTCAAAGGCTTCATGGTTTACTGAGTTTAATATACATATTGGTAAATTAACATTTCAGCTTCATTGTACCACCTTATTCGTTTCATAATGGCATTTCTGTGGATAATTAATTATAAGGGACTGGGCTAAAGTTCTGATTACTTCACAGTGAGTATATTGAGCGATGAAGTAGTAGATTATAACCATTCAGCACACTTTTTAAGGCCTACTGTATAGATTTCATGGCAGAGTATAATGGTATATTAAATTGTTTATTTACAGTTTTTTAGAAAAATATAATAAAGTTGGCAGAACTTTTGTTAGTTTCATCTCAGAATCTGAATAATTTTTCCAGCAGTGAATAACAGTAATCCTAAAGAACTGAGACAAGCTTTGCTACAGTCCTCAATGCAAGAGAGAGCAGTGGGAGCAAGATTGAGATATTAAGCAGCATCCTAATTTCTTTTTTCCTCTTCAATACTGATGGCACTTTCTGATACCATCTTAATCTTTAAAAGGTAAAATCAAATATTCAGAACGCGTATATGATGCCTGCATGGATGCCTTCGATTGCCTTCCCTTGGCTGCTCTGATGAACCAACAATTCCTGTGTGTACATGGTGGCTTGTCTCCAGAGATCAACACCTTAGATGACATCAGAAAAGTAAGTCTGAATATTGCTCAGGTCTAATAGTGAACAGTTAATCACCAGCAACTAAAACTTGAATCCTTTCTCACTGTCATTCATTTGTGTAAGATGCTTCTAAGTCATTTTGACGTTCATATTGACATTCTCACCTTTTAAAGGTCTTTTTAAATAGTACATAAAAGGGCTTGCCACAATTAGTCATATTTTATTGAGGGGAGGAAATCACCAGCATCCAGTAAAACAAAGGATGTATCGTCTTTGTGTTTAAAAAAAAAAAAAAAAAAGAAAAAAAAAGAAAAAAGTGTTAGGTATATAAGTGTTTAGGAGCAAATGAATATATAGAATTAATTTATTTTAAGTAATATCTGCTAGATTATCTGAGGGAGTTGATTGTGCCACTCTGCTCCTCTCTGGTGAGACCCCACCTGGAGCGTTGCATGTTACCAAGGATTATTTTTTTTTTTCAGGTGTTTTGTAAAAGATCTCATTTGATATTTCTAAAAGAAAGTATTTAAACCATTCATTCTTAGCATTTCCAGCAGGAAATATTTTCTCATTTCTTGCTTGTAGTTTGAGATGGTAAAGATGGATATATACTTCTGAGCTTTAAAGTTAGTAAAAGCTAAATTATATTCCAAGGTTAATTTGTAGCCTACTAAGAAATTAATACGGTTAAAAAACAAATACAAAACAAAAAACCACAACAAACCTTGAGCCAGTAATTATGTGTTTTTGTTTAGAAGCAATTAGATTATTAACTGTACTTTTAAAAATTACTGAATGTAAAGTTTTGTTTCTGAGGTAAAAGTTCACCATCTCATTAAGCAAAAATTAGTAGGCTTTGCAACAGTATAATGGCAGAGTAAAGCTGTTTAGCTCTCAGATTATAGATTAGGGTCATTAACATCTTCACTCTTCCTCCCCCGCCCCCAGCAGGTTTATTTGTCTTTGACAATCAGCAAGAATTGGTTTTGCATATTTATGAGTTTTTATTTAATGTAAATGAATTATAGTTACAAAATGATTAATTGGTAGAGGGCTGAAATAAGTTAAAAGTGTAGAAATGCTATGAATATTTCATGATGAGGATGCAAATGTAAAATTATAGAGGTCTCTTATTAAAACTTTTTAACTGAGTGTTGTAAACATATTAAACCAATTCTTTCTCTTTGAAAATTTTTTCTGAGGAAAAAAAAAAAGGTTTGTTAGGTATGCTACTATATCATTACTTGGTATTTCTGCTCAGAGTAGAGAAAGTCTTGCAATCCAAAACAGATTCATATACTCATCTTAACAAGGAATGTTTTTATATGAAAGAGTTCCTGCAGAGGAATCCTGATTTTTAATTTTTCCCTGTTTTACTATAGTTTGTCTTATTTGCAGTATGATTCTATATAATTTGAATTTTTATACCAATAATTGGGCAGAAAGAGGAGTTTTTAGCTGCTTAATTAGGGTTCAGGTTATGAGAGCAACAAGAATGTCGTGGCAAGATGCTGTAATGCAGAGATGTTATCTTGGTATTTAAATACAATTTTTTGTGAAAATGTTTTAAAATCAAAATGAGAAGTTGCCTTGAAATAACTATTGTATTTTTTTCTTGAGGTGCCTCACTAACATAAAACAAGTGCCATGATATTAGAAAAATCATGAAATACAGAAATACCATCTTCTCTTGTCCACTGTAATGTTTGCAAAAAAAGTTGAAAAAGGATAAAAAATTGAACACAGAAATTCACGTAGAATGGGAATCCACTGTACCTCTTAGTTTTTAGTTCTATCTGTTCCTTCTCTATTAGTGTTAGCAAGGAGTGTTTTACTGTTATTCAAAATCCATTGCTTTAAAGCTGAGAGCAACCCGAAGCTGAAAAATAGATTGCTTTGAGTCTTTGTTTGACAACCCATGGAATGAAAAACAGTAACTTTGCTTCAGTGTTTCTATGATACGTAGTTGAAAGAAGTTAGTATTTCTTTGTCTCCTATTTTTCTTAGTTAGATCGATTCAAGGAACCACCTGCATACGGACCTATGTGTGATATCCTGTGGTCAGACCCATTGGAGGACTTTGGAAACGAGAAGACTCAGGAACACTTTACTCACAACACAGTCAGGGGATGCTCGTACTTCTACAGGTGAATATCACTGCTTTCAGTGGGTTTCTGTACATGAACTTGTTTTGCAGTATAAATGCTTGCTTGAAGTTTGTGGCGCTACTTAGATAATTGGGCCTTTTTATCTGCAGGCTTGCCTTGTTTTCAGGTGAATTCATGCTTGGTTTATTCGTAGGTTGCTTTCATCCAGAACTGAGAAACCCTAAAATGACTTAATTTTATTCACTAAAGCCTGTGTATTTTGCTTATTTATGTTCTTGCAAGTTAGGGAATGAATGTGTCACTTTTAAAAAGGGGGAGGTAACTACATTTCTAATTTGAAAATTAGAATTTAATTTTGAATGAAAGATGCCAGCATTGGAAAACTCTCTACATGTTGCTCAGCAGGGTAAATAAAAATTGTGATTTCCCACACACAGAGGTACTTCTTTTTTTCCTCCCAGTTTTATCAAACTTTTGTCTATGTTTGGGAATCATTATTCCCAAGAAATTCACGATTTGAACAGCATTGGTTAAATGGGACTTGCTGAGAGCTGAAGTGCAGACAAGTGCCTGTAACATTCTTGCAGAAACATATATGGCTTTAAATGCAAAGACATCAAGTTGTAACTCATCTTTCAAATTATTTCTTTCTATTGGTGTCTGTTAGTAAAATATAAATGTGATAATAGTCCTGAAAAAAGTAATAGTAATGGGGATAGAAGGATATCTAAAAGCAAAACTGTAGGTTAGTTTGTGAATATTTAAGGAAAACTTTCTTCTCTGTCTCTTTTCTGCTTAGGGATAGTTGTCCCTTAAGCATGGGGGGGGGGGGGGGTGCATCTCTGTGTAAAGACTCAGAAGAGTCTTCCTGCTGTATATTAAAGGAGTGGATTTTCTTGGGTTTCAGGGGGTGTCCCAGTGTCCCCTCTTTAGCAATGCCCAGGGAGACCAAAGCAAGCAACGAACAGTTCCCATTTCCAAGTTCTGCCTGGGTGCTGACAGCTTCTCCATTCCCACTGGTAGGCTTCTTGGTCTGTAGACCAAGTCCTGTGGACACTGGCAGAAGACATCCTGTTAGGTGTGCTTAAGCTGGTGATGAAGAACCTCTCAAGTGCTACTTTCATTCTCTGTTCATCATAGGAAGGGACTGTATTGCCTTCATGAACAAGTGTACCTTACATACATCGTACCGTCTGACAGGGTGGGGATTTTGAGGTGCTAGGCACAGGGGGGCTGCTTTTGTTACGGTACTTAAGAACAACTTACAAGGACGCCAGAGTAACAAAACTTAATTTAAAATGTAATTTTTGATCAGGAGAAACGTGAAGATGCTATTGAGATGTTAAGAGGTTGTTGAACTTTTTGAAGGCAGCGGTTCTGCTTCAGCCCCTGCTAGCGACATCCAAGTCTAAGTTTTCCCAGGAAGTTCAGCAGAAACAAGGAATTCAGCTCTTCTAGTTATCTTAGAATATCTCACCTTGAAAGTAGCTGACCTGTAGCTGTTTAGTAACATGTCAAAAGTAATTAAATGGCTTCTACCAGTAACCAGGAGACAGAGCTGCTAGAATCAACCTCCTTGGGTGGTACCATTAGCAGAAAGGTAACAAGTGGTTTGACTTTTAGAAATTAGTTTTCCTAGTCCTTTCTTTGAGCCATAATTACTCCAGCGTGGGGATGGCTGAGAACAAAGCAGTTTGCACTGCAACCTGGGCTGCCAGCACACACCTTTTGTGGGCGAGTCATAGCGATGCCTTCGGATCAATAACATCTGGAAGGTGCTTGATAAATGTGTTTGGTCTCATTATGAAAGGTGTCAAACTGTTGCAAACAATTGATCTCTGCAGAAATGGGCTTATGACTCTGAGGGCTAAAATCATTCCTCTTCCTCTCAGAAGCACCAGACACTGGTGCGTGCCTGGGACTTCCAGGCACTGCTCATTGCAAACAGTAACAGCATTTTCCCCTCATGAACCTCTCTTACAAAAATGAAAAGCCTTGCAAACGTGCCTTGTGCTTAGATACAGGACTTACTATATACTGGAACAACTTTTAGATTTTTCGGAGTTTTTTTCATAGCTCTGTTTCTTACAATTACCGTAACATTTCCCTAAAATATATATCAGTTTTCTCCTGAAAATACATCAGATCTAGTCTGTGTCCTGACTCATATTCAGAAAAGTGGATATTTCAGGAAAAGAGGAAATATTTGGAATATACCCAGTTGTCAAGTTATGTGTGACGGATGTGTAGCTGCATAATGACACAAGCAGACGACTAGCTTGGAGTCACGTTATCTTGAGATTATATAAAGGCACATGTTACTCCTAAATGAAGTGCCTAGTCACTCCGGAAGGTCACTAATTATTTACCTAATGATAATCCCTGGCAAAAAAAAAAAGTATCTATTCATGTGAAATGTCTGATTTTGCTTGCCTTTTCTAGTTACTTCCTGAGAAAAGGAGCAAATTTCCCTAAACAACCAGCTCAGCTTGTAAAGGAAGGACTGAACGATGCAGTCCTCCTTCAAGAATGTCTGGTGATAGGGTGGACTTTGTTTATTCTTCAGTGAATAAAACTTTTTAGTTTGTTCAGTCATTTCCAGAAAGGAAAGTTAAAAGATAGCAGTGTGCATTTTGAAGGAAGGTCAGGAAGATTTCAGGCACACACATGAGCCAGGGGAATGATTTCTAGATGATTAAGATCTCTTAATCAATTGCAGGAAATAACTGTAATAAATAACTTTCATTTTATCAGACACGTTCATTATAATGGCAAGTTTCAGGTGACTTTTCTCTGATTTAAAGTTATTCCTATAACAAAATAGCAATATAAGAGTAATGTGGCTTTCTAACTGTGTGCACGCAACTTGTTAATAGGACTTTTCAGCTTAGTAATACATTAAATCTTTTCCATTCAGCCAAAACTCATTTGTGAAATGTTCAGCCATTTGTGTGAGGTAAATACACATGAGAAGGTATAAAGATTGTAGCTTACAGTAGTCTGACAAGCTTCTTACTGCATTTCTTAGATGGTCACTCATATACAGCCTATTAAATTTCAAACTGATCAAGTTTTTCTTCAAGAAATTTCCTTTTGTGTAAGAGTTCTTAAAACTGTTATGGCTAGCACTGTAAAATGTCAGCTTGAAACCACAGGCCTAACCTGTCCTTTAGAAATGTAGAGAATCATCAGCTTAATTTTCAAGGGTGCTACGGGTCAACACTTCATGCACGCCTTTTGCATTCAACAGCATTTTGCAGTGTGAATTGTCAAAACTTATGGATCCTTGGAAATAGCAATAGCACAATGCCACAGTGAAAAGTACTTGCAAAATTTAAGTAATTCTTGGTAATTTATTAAAGTTCTCTGTACCTTAAAGTGAACAAGGAGTAATAGTTAATAAAATCTCATTTCCCCTTTCTGAAATTTAAGGTTGTGTCTTTTGCAGTTGTGGTTGTGTTTGATGCAATTTCATGTAAAAGTAGGAATAACTAATGGAGTGCTAGTTGTGAAAATTGGGTTTTTTTAATTATGAGTTAAGTGAAGCTTTTCTTTCATGCTTACTCAAAATAGTATTGTATTCAGGGAATGTTATGAACAAGAGGAAATTCATTTGTATGTGAGGGATGTTCCCCCCTTCCTTCCCTGCCTCAGATTTTTAACTGATCCAACTAAGTTGGATCAAGACAAGAGGAAAGATTATCTAGTTTTGCCTTGAATTTATTTAGTGAGTTTTTATTTGCACTTAGTTGGTTGCACTGGTCTTGCCAGTGACCCATTGCACTTATAGAAATGACTGAGAATTACTGTACTACTAGTCCATGAAATAAGAAATGCATCTGACTTGGCAAGATATACTGCTATTATTGTCTTGAGAATGGGTTCTCTCAGTGATCAGAAAGCTTGAAGTCAGCTTTACTTTTTTTCTCTCTGAAAATAATATTAATCTTTGGAGAGACAGCCACTAAGTGGGTTTAGCCAGTTGTTGGGGCATAGGGAAAACTCTCTCCTTTCTAAGCCACACTAGGATGGGGAATGTCATCATTCCCATAAGACTTAACTGGATGGATGAAGAATTAAAATGTTCTTTCATTGCATTCAGACAAAGTTACTATGAGCATGCATGGTCCTAACCATGAAAAATTGTGATTGGATCCGTGCCCAGCTTGTTTCATTTGCTTTGTGTCAAAGCTCTGGTAAAGAACGTTGGGAGTTTGGTTGCACCACTGAGTTAATTAGCAGTGTCTTATCCTATGTAAAGTATATCAAGGGCTTCCTATCAGGAGTAAGCACATGTGCAAGCTTAACACTCACTTTCCGGGATCATTTATGTGTGTGAGACTCGGTTACTGACTGTTAACAAGAGCATGAGAGTGGCATGAGCCTGGCCAAAATCAGTGATGGCCTCAGAAGTAGAACAGATACTCAGAAGCTTTCTGCAGGCATGGTGCTCCAGACTTGAGTTTTCTTAGTTTAATATCAGTTCTTAAAGAATGTTGAGCTTTATAAAGTTGGCTGTTGACTACATAGAAGAAGAAACAAAAAAACAAAGGCAGAAATTGTTAGCAGTGCAAGAGTGACTAGCATTGCAGACTCCTTGAAGAACTTCATTTGCCAACCTTAGATAGCAGTGAAATGGTTCAGCCTTACAGATGCTCTGGGGTAGAATAATAACTTTGGCCCTGTCGGCACATTATTTCAGTGGTTTACACTTTAAATGCATGTTAAGTTTGTGAGTATGCAAGAACTAGAAAAATGTCTGCTAAAAGCTTTTGAAAACTGTAGCGTGTTTCACCTCAGGGTGTGAGGCACGTTTGTAAGAATGAGTTTTTTGCATTTTAAACAGATTATTTTTCCCACTTTTCCACTCTTCCTTCTCCCAGGCCAGAAGCTTTTTGCTGCCCTCACATTATCTGCCCAGCTGTATTGGTAGAATTGCTTGTGAGCTTCATCAGACCTGGGAACGCATCCAATTTTAAAAGAATGACTCTGCAAAAAAAGATATGTGTATATCTGTTCTAATCCCATGCAGTTCCCTGCTCGGCTTCTCAGTGCAGCTCTGCAGATAGCACAGCTAAGGGCAAGAAAAAACAGATGGAAAGGGAGGTGCCTGGGGCAGCAGAGCAGCAAAAGCATTTGCCTTTGGAGACTGAAATGTGAGGCCAATGGGCTTTGCTGAAAACCTGGTTTTGTATACGCGTGTAATGTAATGTAATGTAATTAGAGAAGCTTTTTGGCTAAATTTTAATGTCCTCTTTTTAAAGAAATGTTTATGCCTCTGCTTTAATGATGTGATGAAGTATATGGAAAAAATTAAATTAAATCCATCCAGTTTTTCCAGCTATCAGTGGAAGAGCAATTTGAAAACATCTGCCATTTTGGTTCATGTTACCAAAGTATTTTCTCTTCCGAAACTGTGTAGAAGTAATCAGTGATCGTGCAAAAGAGACCTCAGAACTAGTAAACTACGCATAAGGCATTTTAATGAAAAAAGGATGCCAAAGTAGGGAATATCACAGTCACATACTCTATGGAGAATAGCATCTCTCTAGCTTAGCGGTGGGGTATTTTGTTTTCTGCGTGAGTCACC
>NW_010298985.1:41283-74583 GCF_000700745.2 Antrostomus carolinensis | reverse complement strand
GCTCTTCCATGATTCAGCATGACACATGAAGCGCAGGCAGAAGGCTGGGTCGTTATGGAAAAGCCTGTTGCGTGGGGGGGTTCTGTTTGTTTGTTTTCCCTCTTGGCCAACTGCTTTATTTCTGGCTCATCTGAATTACCGTCTGGGTTCTGCAAAGCGCAGCAAGGAGGAGAGTGTTTCTGGAAGGGTAGCAATCAGAAAAACTAGTAGGGAATTTGATTACAAGACAATAATTTTCCTTAGAAAGAATAGAAAAAAATTTCCAGTAAAAGTATTTTCTGTAAAAGCTTGTTTCTCATAACCTTTGCTATAATCTCTATTTTGTTGGCATTTTGCAGGACTTCATGCTGTTTACATGGAGGGCATGTGTTTTTGTGTTAAGGAATATGGTTTAATATGAAACAGTGTTTGGGCAGGAGCAAACTGATGTTAAGAAAGTTCTGGAAGTTAAAGCCCCGTATTTATTGTCATAACTGGTACAGCATATGTAATAGCTGTGTACGGTGAAAACTTTGCTTCTCCCCAGCACCCACTTCAACAAGTAGCTGAAGAAAAATGCCTCAGAGTTGCTTTGCCTTTTTTAAAATACAGTGTCCAGATGGACTGCTCATGGATTGTAGTGGTCTGAGTAATATGAGTGCTTGCTCATTACAGATACCACGCTATTCACTTAGAAGAAAAGACAGCAGCCTGTGTGTGTGTGTATTTGCATGGAGTATTATGTGGAATCTCTACCTCTCTAGATGTGGGCTCTGTAGAATCAGCCAAATTCTGCCAGTAGAAGTCTATTTTCCACAGATTTATGAAGATTAAGATAATTAAGGAATAAAAAAAAAAATAACTTTTGTACTTTGAAATGGAAAGAAGAACCTATCATGTCTATTTAGGAGCGTTTTTTACCACTTCATTATATCTTCTTTAAAAGCAGTACTTAACACTGGATGAAAAGAATACTATGGGGGAAAAAAAAGTAATAGGCTAGACATTCTGAGCAGCTGCACTGATAATGAGCATAATCAACTGTCTATCAGATTTTTCATTATAGACCCCACTTTTCAGAAGTTAATGTAAAAATTTCTAAACAAAATGTACCATAAGTCTACATTTAGTCACAATTAATTATGAAAAGAAATGTATGCAAATTAGTTCTCATTTGCCAGTGATTTGAATGGCAGCCTGTCAGCATTTGAGATCACTGCAGTTGCCACAATGATACCCCATGTAATTTGGGAATTGAAATTATTTTATAATGGCAATCTTTTTAGACAATTCCAAATACCAAACTTGCAACTGAGAATATATGCTAGATGGCTCAAGTCCAAAAACAGCAATATACCATTCTACTGGGTTTATAGCCTCTAGCTGCAGATGACATTTAAGCAGGAAGGTTGGAAGCAAGCAGTAGCGTTTCTCTTGGATAAACTGAAGGAAGATGGTGTGTTAGATTTTTCTTTTTTTTTTTTTTCCCTTTTTTTTGTGTAAATTTTCATCTCTTTCATGCATGAAGTTAGAAACTGATGGTGCTGTTAAGTGATTGCAAGTGGGCTCTGAAGGTGGTCCATGAAATCATGGCTGGGACAGCAGATCTTTTGTGTAATGTTTAGTTGAGATGTTTGTTTCTTGGGTTTTTTTCTAACTAGCTCTGTTTGGAAACAGCTTTTACTTAAATATTTCGTATAATAGTGTTACTGTATGACTGCAGCTTGCCCCTAAGGTACTGCAAAACAGACTGTTCTGGCCAGGGTCTTTGAAAATACGTACAGTTCTTTAACATAATGAGTATGTGAGTTATGCTTGGAGATTCAGAGACTCTGCAAGTGTGTTTGTATTATTTACAGGCACACTATGTGCCCATCGTGCTGCAGAACCAGCGCAGAAGTGATCATGGAGATGCCTTAGTGTCTTCCCCAACACCTTGTATTTCCTTCTTTAACCTTTCTGACTGTTCTGTTATTTGAACTATGAGAGAGTTGAATCAATAGTGGAAAATAAACATGGTGAATGGATGCTAATGCAGTGTCTATTTTGCTTTTTCACCAGCCATCAGGTGACATTTCAGAGCTGCTGTGTGAGGTTTACACCTTTTCCCACCCATATTGATTTTTTTTTTTTTTTTAATCAAGTTTTGATTGTTGCTCTCCAACTTGCCCAGCAATGAGAAGAGGGAATTATAACATCTACATGTCACATCCTGGGCCTCAAATCCAGGAAAATCTGTGTCCTGGCTCTCAGGTCAGAGAGAACCAAGAACTGCTCCAGTCAGTTGCTCTGGAGCAGACTGCACTCAGAAGGCAGCTCAGCTCTTCCCCCGTGCCAGCCTGCCTCTCTGCCACCTCAGCTTCAGAGCGAGGGCGCTTGGAGCTGGTTGGGCTCCAGTCAGAGAAGGAGCACAGGAGAATAACAGCTCAAACTCCTCTGCCTCGCCAGCTTGTCTTGATGCTAATGTGCAGGCAGCCTCCGGTACTGGAAGTAAATTCAGATAATGACAGGACGTGGTAACACTTGTTTTCTCCCCAGGCCTAATGTTTTAAATGCAACTCCTTTAAGCTGCTAGTGAGAACAGAGCCAATACCACGCTGCATCCTTGCCAGTGAGCAACGTTACATTCAGAAGTGCCTTTCAGACATAGGGTCACTGGGCTGCAGGGATGTGGATGAGGCCACCTGCTATCTTGCGTGGGTGCCCACTTTCCACCCTGCTGAAAGGTCATGAAATATAAAGCAGTCAGATGAGTGTTTGCTTGCTTTCAAGAATGGGAAATAAATTTGGGTAAGGCAAAACAAATTGTATAGGACTGGCTCGAAAAGGGAGAAAAGGTAAAAGCTCCAGATGTCATCTGAATAAAGACACTTTTCCGCCCCTCAGATGTTCTTAAGTGGCCTGGTAAGGTTTTGCCAAATCTATTAGGTTTTTTGTTGTTGTTTTTTTTGTTTGTTTGTTTTGTTGTTGTTTTGTGTTCCCCCCTCCCCCCAACACTGCTCCTCCTTTACCCTCTTCTATGCATGTTATTTGTTCTGTTTTGCTCTTGCTATAGTTGGCTTTTGACAGGGAAAGCCAGGAAGTTTTGGCTTTCTTGGGTTCCGCGTTAAATTACTGATGACGAGAAAAGAGAGGTTTTGCTTTCTGTCTTGAAGTGATAGGTGGCCATCACGCTTGTTATCCTTCAGTACAGGCACGGAGAGTCATCAGTGGGTTAAAAGCAAGAAGAAAACAGTCATTACAGGGAAAAAACAAAACAAAACAAACAAACAATACTTATTTTAATACTTTTACTTTTATATTATTATATTTTAAAATTACTTGTGTAAGTCATTTTAAGTTCTGTAACACTTATTTAGGTATAATTTTAAATAGCTTCTCTCTGAAAACCTAGTTTTTCACACTTGTGCTGTCTAAATTGCATTCGGGTTATGCTATGTGTTGGCTTTTTTGTATGTGATTTCTATGTGTTCAGTGTCTTAAACAGCAAGAATTGTTTTCATGGTACTGAGGTTGTGAGAAAGGGCTCCTTCGTTCTCTTTGAAAGCAAAACTGTCCATGTGCAGAGAAAAATATGATAGAGATTCCTCTATCATATACTTCTATTATAATTTTCACCTAATGATTTTTTTTTTTCACTCATACAGTAGAACGTGTCTTGGGAAGATGTATGCAGTGGGCACATTTTGGGGATTTCAGGAGTCAGAGAATTTACGTTTTAAGTTGTCAAGGGGAAAGATAATTCTTGTTTTTCAAGGAGATAAAGTTCAGAAAATGAAACATCTCCAGTCTGGAGACTGATTTGCCTTTCTTCTTTCTGCCTTTCTCCCTCTCTTTCTACACACCACCTTATTATCTGGTGTCCGTAAGCAGCCTGTGCATGCTGCAGTTAGTGGGCGAGGAAGTTTTCTGTCTCAAGCAACCATTGTATCACATTTTTCTTTTTCAGAGTACATCGAATCTTAAAGTATAATAAAAAAAATTGCTTTCTGACAAGCAATAGAGTGGTGATTATTATGGAATGAATTGCAACTTTGCAGCATTCTGCTCCACACGGTTATAGGGTGGGATTGAAAAAGGTGCTCCTGCTAGTGTTGTCTCTACTGAAATCTGCCTGCAGAGCAAGGGCTGATTTAATGAATGATGCATGTTAGGTGAAACATTTTTTTGAAAGCTAGAGCTAAATGTGATTCTTCTGATAATGACATAACAGGTGCTATTATTTTCTTCCAACAGTTACCCTGCTGTATGTGAATTCCTACAGCACAATAACTTGTTATCTATACTCCGAGCTCATGAAGCCCAGGATGCTGGGTAAGTATGTGGAGAAGGGGCACTCATAATGACTAATGGCTTATCGTTGTCAAACAGAGCAAGGAAAGAAAGAATAACTGAGAATGAACTGGAAAACTTAAAATTAAGTTGCAACAGCTCTCCCCCTTTTATTAATGCTATAAAAATGTACACTAGCATTAGAATGTCTTTTACGTGGTAATTACTGAATTACAGGACTTAATGAACCCTCATATATCCCACTTACTTAGCCTTAAGTGGCACAAAAGTGATTTTGATGCCAAACTTGGGAAGGAAAACAACTTCAGCTCAGCAAAAGAAGTTTTTTTACAAATGTGCCTGAGACTTCTGACACACTGATTGCCATGATGCCTGGGAAGTGATTTGGCTCATGAATGCCAGAACTGTCATCTCTTAAGTCTTTTACACCTACCTGAAACTTCTGGCCCTACTGGTTTTATGCTTTATCAAGAAAATAAACTTATGGAACTCAAGAGCAAAAAATTATTTCATGCAGGAGTATCAATAATGAATTTAAGAAGTTTATTAAGGCACTGTGTGCGTGAAAACAACCCAGGTCAAGCACCAGGTGGTGTTGGTGGTTCCCTCATTAAACTATTGCCAGTGTAAAGCTAGAATTTTTTAAGCCACTTTAAAAAAATATTTAAAATCATCTATTCATTGAAATGTACCATACTTACGAGATTTTAATGAAGGATTGGTATCTGAATAAATATCTTTGCATATCTTGCATAAATTATTAATTATTAATAAATTAAATAAAAATTATTTGTAGGTAGAAACTTTATCCAGCCTGGATAGTAATAAAAGATAAAGTAGCAAGATGGTAGGAATGAGGCCAGTATTCACTCTGCATATAAAAACTATTCTGAATATTTGAATTATTGCATACTTAAAAACCTCAATGCAATTTAAAGCAAGCTCTTACTCTGCCAGAAATAACTGGCATGAAATACCCAAGGGTAATGAAATTTCATTTTTATTGTATTGCTTTCCAATAAAGGGTGAAAAATAAAATTTTGTAGAAGGGATTGCATTGTAACTATACAGTGGTTTCAGTGCAGCTATTGTGGATGTTTGCCAGATTCTTCAATTTCTTGTAGCTGAAGACTATTTGGTGTTACCTGTGCCTTAGTAAGACAAAAGTACTCTTTGGTTGGTTTGTTTCCAATTACTTCCAGGTTTAATGCTTGATTGGTTATATATTGGTCCAATAAGCCTTTTATTTTTCATAAGGTTAGGTAATTAAAACATGCAAGCATTAATAAAGTGGCTAATAGACTGGATGAGATCAGACATAGCACTGAAAATATTTGACCCCCTGTTCCCGCTTCCCTTCTCATACTTTGCATCTCCTCTGGCCTTGCCATCGCTTGCATGCCTGGAGAGGACAGGCAGCTGCAGGGTCATGAAGGTTGTGCACTTCTCTTCTGAAGGCAGTACTGTGCATCTCCAAGGCACCGGCTGGTGCTTCCTTTCACCTGCGCTCCCACAGAGGGAAAGTCTGGGACCGTCCTGGGGTGCACGCGCATAGAGGCCACCTGGCTCCAGGGATGAACACTGAGCAAATTCGTAACAAAAATCACCCCTGGCACACTAAATTTCAGATGGAGACACAGTTCTTGATCATGGTGTGGTTCCCTGGCCATCCCAAATGTATATAATGAATAAGCCTGCGGGAGAATTTTTTTTTTTTTTCCCCCATGGATTTAAAAAGCAAATATGCATGGTTTGTTCTGTCTTGGCATTTGTTAACAGCCAGTGCAGTAATGTAGTAGGGGTTTTTGCACTATATTTGGTCAGTGACCAAAACACATGCAACAGTGGGCAATAATTAGTATCTTCTCTTTCCTTTTAGGTATCGTATGTACAGGAAAAGCCAAACAACAGGCTTCCCTTCACTAATCACAATTTTTTCAGCACCAAACTATCTAGATGTATACAATAACAAAGGTAAGAATTTAGTTCCTGTTAATGTACAGTAGACTGTACTTCTCTTTATTTATCAGTTCATGCCCATTTTCTTCCTCAATTTATTCATGCCCATTCCGTTTATTGTATAATACAAATATTATTAAATTTTCTACAAGCGGATGTGTGCCTCTGAACATGACTGTTCCAAGATGCACTAGGATATTTCTGTATTTTGACCGCAAGTTTTTAAGTAAGTATTACACAGGAAGCAAAACTGAGTAGCTCTATTAACTAAGAGAAGTATATTAAGAAATGCTGTGGGTGAGATGTTCAAAGCCCAGTATTCCTTATAATTAATTATTTGTCCTTTTGATCCTTTTCAATGAAATTAATTGAGTTTTTATATGCAAACCCTCTAGCCAGCTAACAAATTTGACAGATCATCAGTGGATAAAGCATGGGATAGGTATTGTCTGAGTTCCTTTGTTTTGTTTTTTTTTTTTTTAATTACTTGAAAACTAATTCAAGTTAGTGGGGGGGGTGGAAATCATTATTCTAAAAAGAAAGCGTTCTAGTAAACCTGTCCTCCTGCATCTTGAAATGAGCAGTAATGGTTACTTTCTTCTATTCCCAGTAAAGCTAAAGTTATTTGTGTTCCTCTGTGAGCAAAACAAAGTTGTTTTTTTTTCTCAGTGGTATTCTTGCCTCTGTGAGCAAAACAAAGTTGTTTTTTTTTTTTCTCAGTGGTATTCTTCAAAGTAGCTCCATGGCAAAGAGATCAGTCTTTGTTGAGAAGAGACATTTTTAATTTGGATGCTTGTCTGCAAAGGAAGTAACCAACTTTTAATTTTTTTTTTTTTTTTAAACTTGCAAGAGAGCTGCTTCAGGCATCATTTTCTGTTATAAAACTTATAATCTAAAAGCTGTTATGCCATGAACTGTATGCAAGGGAAGGAAACACTTCACTGTTAGATAATGGGGTTTGTATACTTTGGTGTCCTCAATATGTGTGTTAACTTCTGGAAAAATTAATAAAAACATTCTGCAAAAAAACATGCAAGTAAAGCTGTCAGTAGCTACTCATGAAAGTAAATAATATAGGGACTCTGCTAATGAACCCAAGAAGTGCAGGATGAAACAGGAATGTGTTAATATTCTTGGCAGCATCGTTGTTGTTGGTGGAAAAGTGTCTTTACTCTCTGGGTTGGCTGCTCTGTGTAGAAGGTAGACAGGTGACAGGTCTGTACAGGTAAGGTGACAGAAAGTGTTCGCTGTTTGTTTCTTATTACATGGAGGTAGTTCTGTGCACATGAAGGCAGTGGGTGAACAATGTGAAATTTTTGTCATGAAGACAAATGTTAAACGTAAAGCAATGATTTATAATGTTTAAAATCTTGAATTTGAAACCACAAAGTTTAGGTGGTGAAGAGAAGTGTCTCTTGTTACCTCTGTTTCAGAAGAGAGGGTCATTTCCCTTGTTCCAGGATGCCTCCCCTGTGGCAGGCAGGTCTTAAATCTGGTGGAAAGCCTTCTCTGGTGAATAGCTGAAGGCCAGCTGCTGAGAGGCACTGGTTATCTGCGGTCACGGCTGAAGTTTGGGTGCATTGCTTGTGAAATCTGCTCTGAGTGAACTCGGGCAAATCAGCACTGGTGCAAGATCAGCACTGGTGTGCCGCTCTTTAATGTATAACTTGTTGTAAATTCAGAGGCTGACCTTTAGCAGCTTTGTAATGAATTTCTGTGGAGTTTAACTGCCTTCTTTTCTCTCATTAGAAGTTTTGACGCATTATTTCATGTGACTGATTGCACTGGCTCTTGGCATTTTAAGTACATCATGCACAGTTTTTCAGGGTGCATTGCTCATGTACCTTCATCTGGATAGTGTTTGGATGCTTGCTTCCCTCTTCAAGGAATAAAAACACCATCATCCTCAGTCAGTCCAAAACATGGCTACTTGATGGCTTCCTTGATTTGCAGCAGATGAATTAACTAAGAACACAGAGGTTCTGACTGACTGATTTCAGGAGGCAAAGGAAGACTTTTCCATACAGATGTTACAGGACAGTTGTTGTAGCTGACTCATCATGCACTGGTGCAGAACCTGATTGATTTTTACATATCATTTGGGGTTTTGGTTACTGTCAGTGCTTGGAAAGGGAGTTACTCTCCTACTTGTAAGTGCCTTTCTTCCTAGTATGCATTCTTATTATGCTTTTCATTGTCACTTAGGTAATAAAGTCATCCTAAATAAATTCCTGAGAGGCTTTATCTCCCACTAGCGTGAATGGGTCATTTTTTAATATAATGTTGTTTAAAAATCATAGAATCATGGAATGGTTAGGGTTGGAAGAGACCTTAAAGACCATCTAGCTCCAACCCCCCTGCCATCCGCAGGGAAACCTTCCACTAGACCAGGTTGCTCAAAGCCTCATCCAGCCTGGCCTTAAACACTTCCAGGGAGGAGACGTCCACAGCTTCTCTGGGCAACCTGTTCCAGTGTCTCACCACCCTCACAGTAAAGAATTTCTTCCCAATATCTAATCTAAACCTACCCTCTTCCAGTTTAGAGCTATTACCCCTTGTTTTATCACTACCTGCCCTTGTAAAAAGTCCCTCCCCAGCTTTCTTGTAGGCCCCTTCAGGTACTGGAAGCCGCTATAAGATCTCCCCGGAGTCTTCTCTTTTCCAGGCTGAACAGCCCCAACTCTCTCAGCCTGTCCTCATGGGAGAGGTGCTCCAGCCCTCGGATCATCCTGGTGGCCTCTTCTGGACTCGTTCTAACTGCTCTATGTCTCTCTTGTGTTGGGGGCTCCAGAACTGGATGAAGTACTCCAGGTAGGACCTTATGAGAGCAGAGTAGACGGGTGGAGTCACCTCCCTTGACCTGCTGGCCATGCTTCTCTTGATGCAGCCCAGGATATGGTTGGTAGCCCAGGAAAAATACATTTTTTTAAAAAGCTGCAAGGGGCTAGGAATGCTCATTTTCTATCCTAGGTTGATAATTCTCATTCCTGTTAAAGCAAATGTACTCTATTGTACTTCTTCAAAGCACTTCAGAAGGAATTGGCTTGGTTGCCAACTTTATCCAAGGGCTCATTCAGTCCCCACTGGAGAGCAGCTGCTGGAATCAGATATGTACTTAAAGAGCAGTAGGGAGGCAACATTCCCAGGGGAAAAGGAGATTTGGCAGGATTAGCTGAAGATAAGGTACCCAAACAAGACCATGTTCAGCATATCTGCTGTTAATAATGCTGCTGTGGACCCTCTGCATGGGCTGTCTCATAGTACCGACCACCATGGGAATCTCTTGTGGCTTTGCTCTGCTGGATTCTGGCACTGAAGAGAGTTTTCTGTACACTTTTGGTTACTGGCCATTGCCTCTTGAAGGCTATGTGAGTAATTAGTCCGTCATGTGGCTGCTGGTCCCGTCGCAACCCCAGCCCACACACATGGACAACTTCGGGTGCCAAAGTTAGGTTTTTCTATTAGGAGGCTCCTGTCAGGGGTTCCCTGTATAGTTAATGGAGACAGAGAGGTTTGCTTTCAGGGGGTGAATCAGAGACTTAAAAACTGCCTAGATATAGGGAGCCTAGTGTCCCTTCTCTTACCAAGACTATCCTTCTTCATTATTTTTATTAATGCCTTCCATATTCTTTATAATGGAGAGTATTGGCAGAGGGAAGGAATTTATACATATGTTTTCTGGCAAATTCTGAGCTTCTGTTCAGTGTTTGCATAGCTTTCTCAAACATTTGTACTCTCATTTATATTGTTAAAAGGCGTAAAGAAAAAGATACTTTAAGATTTTTATTAAAACTTGTTACAAGAAATACTGGTGCATTGATGATTTTCTAAGACTGCTCCTTCTGGAGATGATCAAAACTCCTCATGCAAAAAGATAAATATTAATTGGATTGTGATAGTTACCTGTGAGTTCATGGCCTTGGAGGAAGGCTGTACAGATCAAGAAACTCTGAGAAAGTTGTGTATGTAAGTTCAGGTTTACCCCTGGATTCGAAGGTACCCATCACTACAAGGAATTCTCCATAGCAACAGAGTAAGAATGTGCCAAAAATTACTGCATTGTATGATCTGCTGGCCTTGTACTGTGTTTAAACTTTCATTCGTGCATTTAATATTTCTTAATGCCTTAATTAGGACTTGCTGTAATGCTGTTCGTGGCACAACAAAAAAAAAGGCAAGCAAAAGATTTTACAGAAGTTCTACAGAGACAGGCAATTTATTTGTAAATCATTGGCAATACTTCATATTTTAGTGTCTGGCTGTCACTTTAGTAAGTGCATTCTTTTTGGCTGAGTGAACAATTTTAACTAGCTGTCTAAAGACAGACTATTATCTTTTGAACATTTGTAAAAGGTTAGGTTTTGTAGTGGTAAGATAACAGAGAATCTGAAGCTAGCGAAAAAAAATAACGTGATTTCTCTTCCCACATGCTGCAGTGTACACATGGTGCTGCTGCTGAAAGAAAAAGCAGACAACGAAGGAAAGGAACAAAGGAAGTATGCAGGGGAGTTTGGGATACTAGAAAAATCAAACTCAGCTGTACATTGGTTTGCTTGTTAGCGTATCAGATAAGTAATATATCAATGAAATGTGTATATAGTATCAGCGTGTTGCATACCATAGATACAAGTTAAGAAATGTACCTGGTCCAAATGGATCTAACAGGAAAATTATTTTCGTCTTGGAAAAAGGCAGAGTAATATACCTGGAAGACAAGGATGATCTTTGAGGAATAATAGCAATAGCAAAACAGTGTAACCTTCTGTTTGCCCTATCAGTTTTCTTTAATGCTTTATCTCTGCTGTTGTGATGAGGCCTTGTCATGGAAACAAAAGCTTTTAAAGGGGAGCTGTCAGGGTATCTAGGCCATCTCATTGCCGATGCAGAGAAGTTTGCCAGAAGTGATTTTTGCAGTCTGTTGACAAAATCTTGAATGCTATTGTGCTGTTTCTTTGGAATATGCAATTGCACATGTAAAATAAAAAACTTCATAATTCTGAAAAGGAAGATTTTTCCCAACTGCCATTAGCCCTGCTTCTACACCAGATTATTTACAACATTACCTTGTTTAGTAAATAATTTTTTTCCTTTGATAATGTTTAAACTCTTTAAGCATTTTACTAACCCTTATCCCTGACCTGTCTTGGGCAGAAAATGCTGTGGTTACTTAGCAACTCTGCTGGAGGAGAAGGCACTGTTCCCAGGTGCACAGTTAATGTTGAAGTTCTTTTGGCATTAAATCACAAATCGAAATTCTTTCTTAGATACGAAGGATTTGAGAGACCTTTCACTGTATTTCTCTTCTAAATGCAGGGTGAGTTTTTGGAAGCAATTACAAGAAAATTAGTTAACTTGTTTGCTGAAATTATTTTGAGGCTGTTTATCTAAAAATGCATAGTTCATTCTGAACTAGAATTTCTACCATGCTCATTTTTTTTTTCCTCTGATGGAAATATTAACACTTAATTTATACTGAAAAATTATTCAGTAGGTCTTGAAGCAGAATATGTAATGTCTTTGGGTAATTCTGAATTATCAGTCACACAGTTTGATATTGTTCGCATTGCTTAAGGCCTTAATTCAGCTCCCAATGTATAGGCTTTTAATATATAGTAGCATTTTTGATGCCAGAAGGATCTGACAGGTACAACACAGGAGACAGGGGTGCTCTAGGCTCATCTTTAACAGAGGGAGACCAAGGAAATGCCCCAGGGAGTCTCAGATGGTATTGTGTGCTTAACTGGGAAAGTCAGAAGACTTGTCACCATTTCTAGCTGAAGGAAGGAGGTTTCTTACCTGCACATTTTTCACCACCTGTATTTCTATCCTTAGGTACCAATGTTAAATGCTTTAAGCTAAACAGTTCGAATGCCCCTTGTCTGCTGCATTAGTGTTTCATTTCACTCTAATGTGATTTCAGCATCTGATATGTCAGTTTACTAACATTGGAAAGAAGTATAATGTCGTTTGGGATATCTGCACATCTTCACTTTACAAAACATTAGCTTTTAAAACTCATTTATAACAGCGAGTGCCAAAATTAGGTTAAAATGTGTGTGGCTGTTAAGAATAATAAAATAAGATTCTTGCTCTGGTCGGTGATTATACACAATAAAACTGTGACTGGTGGCTTGGTCTGCTAGCATCTGTCTGAGTATATGTTTGGAAAGAAAAGTATAGGAGTTGCAACCTGGAACAGTAAGCAACTGAACTTGGAAATGTCGGAGAGAGTAATATTTTCCTCAGTTAGGGGTTTCATAACCAAATGACCCCGTCCCACTTTCTTCTGTCTTCTCCATGAGCAAACACGTGACCTGTAACCATATAATCTTCAAAAGATTCCTGCTCCGTCAGGGCTGCTGGGGTCTCCTATAGCTCCTTAGGCATCAAGTTAATGCAGACTAAGAAATGAAGCAGGGGTGAAACCCACAAACATTTTCTGAGCCAAGAGGGGGGGAAAAAAAGAGCTATGACCAAAAGAAGCAAGGGGCCAGAAAAGCTCAGGGAAATTCCTGCTAATTATCTAAGAAGCATTTTTTTTCTTGACCCAGCTGAACTTTCTTCTTCTGACTACTAAGCAGTAGCCATAACTGCACAATTGTAACAAGAGCCAGTTTGTTTAATGTTAAATGTCATCTTCATTAGTTACCAAATAAAAATAATTTTGTGTACATTTTGCTTGTAAATGAAAGATTTTATAGTAAAAATTCAGAAAAGTATTTGTAATACTTGTAACTACCCTACCTTATTCCTTATTTTATTCTTTTAAGAGTAGGATTATTTTAGAATATGTCTCTCTCTCTTATTATGCTGCTCTATTGTATAGTGTTATTTTTCTTCAAGTGGCTTTTGAAGTCATTTGTGAGGGAGAGATGTACAGGTCACCTACAAAGGAGAATAGTTTTTAAAATACTGTTATCAGAACTTGAAGATATTCAGGTATATAAGTAAATGTGGTGGTGTGAAGATTTTTACTTTTTTTTTTTTGTAATCTCAAAAGAAATTGTCTTCCCTAAAAAAAAGAAAGTTCCTTGTAAAAATTATATATTCAACTTTCATAGAATTTAGAAATAGACTTAATGGATAAATTGAAGAAATAGTGGGAAAGGAAACTACCTCAGCTCAATAAGATGATGAATTCACAAGTTTTAGTCCTTCTAAATGAAACTTCACAACCATTAAGTGGTCTTTTTTGTCTGGTTTTGACTCATTTTTGCTATAAAACCACAAACTATTTACTTTTACTATGCAATTTTGTCACTGTAATAGGAGGAGAATGAATTTCGATCTGCCGTACATAATTTCAGCCAAATAGTGATGGAAATATTAAAGGCTTGACACTAGTTTTTTCATTTTTGCTAATAGCTATATTAAGCCTTTTTTTGTTGTTTTTTTTTTTCCTGAGAAGCAGAATGGCTGCCAACTGTCAGACTAAGGTGGGCAAGAGTCAAATGTGGTTTATTTAAATGGAGGGTGTCTGCCTGGCAAAAGTTCGTGTAAATGTCAGCAAGCCGTTTTCTCTGTGAATCAGTCAGTAGGCTTCAGAAAATCCCAGGTCACTGGGCTCTTGTCATTGGCCACAAAATGGAAGACATTTAGCAACCTATTAAATTTTTGTAGGAAGGAACAGTCTAGTGCATCAAAAAAGTTTCTTGCCTGATTGACACATGTTTTAGTCAATGGAAGGAGGTGAATAATCAGAAGAAATGATTCACCCCTTCAACCAACGTTGCAATACACTGCATTTCCTACAGTGCTGTGACATATTGCAGTCATGCAACTTCTTTGCCAGTACTGGCTGTTAATTGACAACCAGCCCCTGGAACAATGTTCCTCCCTGGGTAGCCACAGATGGGAAGGCTGGAGGAAAGGGGAAAACAAAGTAGGATACAGCTCCTTCTCTGTATGTCTTTGGGGTGGTGTATTTCTAACATACTTTAGATTCATGCTGTTTCATCATTTATGAAGGCGTTATCATGTGTCTTTAACTAATTTTTCTTTGACTAAAGCTGAGGAGGATCATTCTGAAGGTCACAGGTTACTAGATCTCATCAGGATGGCTTAGTTCATAGCTTAAAAAGACATATTGGAGCTGATTTACATAAAGTTACATGTATCTCTTCCCATACACACAGTCTCCAGCTTAAAAAGTATTTGATAACGGCTTATCTACAGCTACAGAACTAAAACTGCTACAAGATCAGGTGATGACCAGCTACATGTAGCAAAGTCAGCGCTGTCTACATGAGAATAAGCATCTGAGTGGGGATTACGTTCAGAGCTATATGTAAATACCAGTAGTGAGATGACCAGCAAACTTCATGTAGAGATCACTGAGCTGTCTTTTAAAAACTGAAACCCCACCCTTATTTTTCTGGTAATAAAAGTGCCAGCACCTTTTACAGTGGATGGAAGCTTCAGCTTGTGTCGGCTTAGTCCCATGTTGATTAAAGCTCCTGTCTGCAGTCTCCTGTAACTATATTGTTTAAAAACTTCTATGTCTTTGTGTTCAGGATAGTTGAGTCCCTTTGGTTTTAGGTGGTCATCTCAAAATTACCATTTTGACCATGAGCAAAGAAATACTTGCTCTTCTATTTCATAAATGGTTCTGTTCACATCCAGCAGCACATATATTCTGTGCCTGTGCAATTTAGAAATTACCGAGTTTTAGGAAACAGATTCTGTAAATTAAAATATACCCTAATTAGGTTAGAGATACTGTTACCAGGTTGAGTCTTAACTTCATTATTAAGCTTTTACATTACATGTGTCTTTGCAAGAAGATAGAAAAGAAAAAAAAATAAGAGGAGAAGGAAGGGATGAGATTTAGTTTTACTATTGCCCAAGCTGAGGCAGTTGGCCCATAAAGTGAACATAACAAATCCAGCACTGGATGATTTTTATTGAAAGATCATATTATTGAAAGCTCTCCCTGAACACATTTTTTTTAAAGCCAACACTTTAGATATGTGATGCAAACAGCTGCTAAACCCATCCCTGTTCTGTTTTCTTACAGGTGGTCTCAGTGAATAGCCTGAGGTTTGAGTAATCTACAGCACCCTAATAACAACTTACTGCTATAGAAAAATTTAAAAGTGCATGAAGGTCTAGATGTGGTGTGAAGTGTAGTGTTAGCATAGTGTTGGGCAAACTGTGCTTTGGAAAATGAGTTTTTAGAAGGGCAGTTATCTAAGCTTATTGTAGAGTTCATTTTATTTCATCTGCCGCATTTTCAACATAATTACTTTGCTCCTCCTGAACCAAACTAATAACTGTCCCTGTCTCTCCCACCAATGCTCTCTGTCCTGTCTACCCAAGCCACATTCAGCCTTTCCCTCTTTCATCTGACTTTTGACTGCTCTGGGCCTGGGCACAGCTATGGTCTCTTCTAGAAATAAATAGCTGTTTCTTACTGATATGCTTTGTAATACTTTGATTTACTTTATTCTATTAATATTGCAAAAATAGGTTAAAATTAATCAAATCGTGTTTCAGATATGAACCTGAAGTCCATTAACAGAAGTTGACACTGAACTTGACTTGGTGCTTTAAAAAGTGTCAATGGCATAAATATCTATGTTTCTGCCCATTAGCAAATGTGGTCTTTTTGTGTGTGTTAACAATGTTACAAATTTTAAATAGCACAAGACAAATTGTATTACTATTCATTCATACTATCGGGAGCAGAGTCTCATGTGCCTAGAGTTTGAAAAATGTGAGGAGAAAGTATAATCTGTTGTACAATACTATGAATGAAATATGTTGAAAATGTTCATTGGAAGAGCAGCATTCAAACTCTGGGTGATAAAACCTTTTCTTTGTTATCTCCAAGGTGTGGTTGTCAGAAGCTCAGGTAACTGTGCAAGATGGCTGGTTGTGGATAGTTTGCCTTGTTCCCTACTGGTGACAGATCCCAGAGCCCACATTCATGACTTCTCAGTTATTAATTCACTTACCAACCCGTTTTAGTGCCAGGGAAAGTTGCTGACACTGCTTTCAGACTGGAAATGGTTTGCAACTTCTTTGAGGCTGTGTCCTATCATAACTAGCAGTGAAGTGCTGCCACTGGGTCAAGTGGTTGAAAGCTGGTGAGCAGCTCTGCAGGCTGTGCACGCTGTGAGCGTTACTGGTCTGGTAGCCAGTCACATGTGCATGGCTGATGTCTCTTTTGTTTCTTTCCTTTCTCCCTTCTAGCTGCAGTATTGAAATACGAGAACAACGTTATGAATATCAGACAGTTCAACTGCTCCCCTCATCCGTACTGGCTTCCAAACTTCATGGACGTGTTTACCTGGTCCTTGCCATTTGTGGGTGAGAAAGGTGTGTAAAGTGACTCTGTTCATAGAAACTGCAAAATGGTTTCTTAGTTACTGTACACGTGGCTGCATTTATTTGAAATAGCGAGAATAATTTGAAGATAGATTACTTGCTTTCAAGGATAATTTTGACCCCTCATCCGTACTGGCTTCCAAACTTCATGGACGTGTTTACCTGGTCCTTGCCATTTGTGGGTGAGAAAGGTGTGTAAAGTGACTCTGTTCATAGAAACTGCAAAATGGTTTCTTAGTTACTGTACACGTGGCTGCATTTATTTGAAATAGCGAGAATAATTTGAAGATAGATTACTTGCTTTCAAGGATAATTTTGACAAAACAGCCTTCAGAGGGGCAAGCAGTTACCAGTGGTTAATTATGCCTCTGGTATGTTTTTATCGTTTTCACTTTCCAGGCTATGATGCCACTATGTTTCTACTGTAGAAATAGATTTTATGACATTGCAGACCAGAGGTGTATTCACTGAATAAAATTCTTATTAGTTGTTCCTTTATAAGCCCTTGGGCCTTCCCTTGGATATTGTTTACTAATCAAGGGACATCACAACAGATGTCACTACATCATGGTTACATCCTTAGCTGGCTGACATTTCTAATATGATGACGTTGGGTTGCTTTTTCACCGGCAAACACAGAGCTGGTGATGCTAAGACCCAGTCTGGTTAACTGTTCCTGGAGAGAGTAGAGAGATGGCAGGAAGAAGGAAAACTTGCTCCTCAGCCCCTTCTCTGCCCAGGGTGTACAGTGCCTCATTGTTGGTGCGAAGACTCTAAAGAACATAAATGGTGTTTTATTGAAACACGATGCTCTTGATATTGCCTGAAGACAACTTTATGCTATGAATGCCAAGCACACAAAAGGCGTGAAAATGCTTTGGTCTAACATATTAAATGAATACATAATGCAAACTGCTTAAACCCCAAGTCATTTTATTCAGGGCCTGAGATGAAGCTTGCTTTGATCCATCCATTATAGTAGATTACTGCAACAGCAATTACTACCAGAAAACTGTAATAATCTCTTAAAAGCTGATTGGAATAAGAGTTCTCTCTTAACAGGCAACTGGAAATACAGCCAGCTGTGACTCTTACCTGCAGTCATGACTGGTTTTGTTTTCAGCTACTCTTTTGTACTAGGGAACCCACTGATGAGATGCCTGAGGTCTCTGTGAGCAAAGCAGATAGACAATAAAATAGGGATTAACAAAGAATAGACAGCTGTTTCCACTAATGGAGACGTTATGTAATCCATGCTGATGCGTGTTAGAGAGTCTTGTGAAGCAGATAAAAAGTTTTCATTTTCTTGTGTAAACTCAGCAAGGCCTTTTGTAGGATGAACCTGTTCTTCACACAAGATGCTCTGAAAGGTCGTATTTCCAGTGATTTCCCATTAGTAGCCTCCTCAGATGAGGCTGCGGGATGCACAGACAGATTTGTTGAGATTCTGAGACAGTCAACACCTCCATCTTTTTTTATTGGGCTCTGGTTCCACACACACACCCCCCCCATGTCTTCCCTGTAGTCACTCTTACCAATTGCTTGGAGCTTTTAGACACCTCAGAAGTGAAATCAGTGTTTTCCCTTTCTCTGCAAAACAGAACTTATGGATGTAAGAGTTGATGTTCTGCATGGCTTTTTATTTATTTCCTTTTTTTATAGATTTTTTTTTTTTTTCCTTAAAGGCCAACAAAGGTAGGAAACTGTTAGTTTTGCTGGTGGTAATGTGGAAAGTCCTTCCACTAATCCTGTCAAAGGAAAATATTAAATCCTTCACTAATGTAGGAAAAATATAGCTGTGTCCTACCCTTCTAATGTGCTAAGCCATCATACTTGTCACAGAAGAGGATTTTAATAACCACTTGATTAAAAACTTTAAACTTTCAACCTGTGTAGCTAGTACAAGGCTAGACATGCCTGGTAACCTTTTTAATGATGCTTACTAGATGTAGATGTAGTGGAGTTTTTCTCAATCTGATAATAATTTCACATTTTACCTCATAACTTTGGCTTTTTTGATCTCTAAATTCCATTGGTTGTGATTTTTGCTGAGGTTTTGTTGGGGTTTTTTTGTTTTGGTTTGGGGTTTTTTTCTGTTCTTACTCTGTGTGCTCTCTGGTTAGTGTCTTACCGTTCCCTTTTCAGAAAGAGTTGGGACCAGGTTATGGGTAGCCTGAGGCTGACCCTTCTGTGCCTGAGTTGCAAAGTAAGCAAGCTGAATGTATTCTGAATTCACCAATATTGATGTTTCTATTGAATACAGAATAATTCCAGCTGGATGGGACCTACAGCGATCATCTAGTCTGTTTGCCCTGGATTTCAAGATATGCTGCCTCTTTTGTAGGCGTCTTACAAGGGTTAATGTTTTGTTGAACTGGAAGTGCAGTGTCCAAAACCTCTCTAATCCCTCTTGCTGTAACTTTTTCAATTGAAATGTCATTCCATTTGCCAAGCAGGGAATTCAAATCCTACTGCAAGGTGGCAGCAAGAGGAGAGTGCTCAGTTCTGCTATCCACCTTGAGTGAAAGACAAAAATGTATTGAGGGGGAGAAAACAAAGGTTACTTAGTTCATTCTAAAAACAAAGTAACACTGAATAAAGTAAATCCAACTGAGTTTCCTGTAGAAAACTCATATTGCTGTCGGCTATGGCCTCCCCTCCCACAGTTTCTTGTAATACAGTATTGTCCCATGTGACCACCTCAGTTTTCCGCTGCACAAGTTGTCCAGAGACCTTATGGCCAGTTAGGCAATAACTGTCAGGTACCGAATGAATGAATCACTGGTACTCAGACTTTCCCAGATAACTAACCTTCAAAGAACAGTGCTCAAGGTCCAAATTTCAAATGCTTATTGCTAGGCAAAACCAGGATTTAAAATGAGGACTGTACAGTTTTTCTGCAACTGTCACCCCAAATGGTCCGTTAATTTTATGCTTAAATATAGACTTATATACAAATATAAGTGGCTACATAATGTATTGAAAATTGCAAAAAAAAAAAAAAATTGGAAAAACATTATTTTTAAAGTCTATTTGTTGTGCAAAAATTGTTGGAACAATTTCTATTGAAACCTGTACCTTTTATTAACTACACAAGACACTTCAAGATTATATTACTACCTGTGTAAAACAAGGTCCATGATGTTTTAAAAGTGAGTTCCATTTCTGTACTGAATTTTCATTAACACTGCTACAGCTAGAGTTTGCTCTCTGACAGATGAGAGAAGCTTAATATCAACATTTTGCATTTGTTTTCCATTTTAGTGACAGAGATGCTGGTAAACGTGCTGAACATCTGCTCAGATGATGAATTGGGGACAGAGGAAGATGGGTTTGATGGTAAGAGCCTTCTGCCCTTGGTTGAGATTGTTTGCCTTGAAACTACTTTAAAAATTTGTTTACTAACCATGGGATAATTTTCTGGGTCCCATTTAAGTTTTGTGCTGCTGAAAACAACAGTTGTGCTGGACTACAGTGGATTTACTTACTGCATGCTTTGGAAAGAATTAATGGAACTTCTGCCCTCTTCTAAGCATTTCCTTGGTCTTCCTCTTTTGGTTGAAAAAAAAGTATTTCCCTCTATGAAATCTGAGTTGTGTTTTCATGGAGGGATCAGATGTTGATTTGATGCATAAGATCCCAGCAATTCCCATAGGAGGTTTAATTATATAAATGCAATTATCTTCCTACAACCAAATAAGCTTCCTGCAGAGCTCCCTCCAAAATGTTGGTACTGCAACTTTGGAAGACTTGAAATATTTCATTAGTTGCCTCTTTTAATGCACTTGTGTATCTAAAAGACTTTAAGAAGCAATATAATCAATAAACATGCAAACACAGAGAATGTTCTGACCTGACATTTCTGCTAAGAAGAGAGGAATGGTCACTTCTGTTGTCACTTGGGTTGGAGTTTATATGTTGACAAGTTGCCTTGTACCTGTTGGCTTGACTGTAAGTGATACTTTATATCTTTCAATTTGGACATTCTTAGAAGTCAACTTATTTTATTAGATATTATTTTCTGTTAGACTATGCAAGAGTAAATTGCAGCTCTGCAGAATGTCCCTTCTCAATTGAGCAAAACTGAAGAAAATCCCTAACGTTGTTACTATGAATGCTTTCAGTGTTTAAAGAAAAAATCTAGGAAAAGAACAGAAATATTAAAAAATTTAAAAAGAACTGGAAAAATTTAGCATTAACAAATATTCTTAAGATATTTGTAGGCAGAATGAATGAACAGGGAGAATGAAGAACTTTCAAGTAAGACAAATATTTAATGAAGTTGTAATTAATAATTAAACTTCTCTCTCAAAGTCTTTATTTTTAATCTTTGGAAGAGAAAGCTAGATCATGGGTTTTGATAAATGTTTCCTTTGCAATGGAGACGGGTATGGATGATAGTGCTTTGCTTTTACTCTGAAAAGCCAGATGGAATTCCCAGTTCTGTATCCTCCACAGACTGTGGATATGAACAATTATCTTGCAGGACTTGGGACAAAGACGGAATTTATTGAAACCAGTAATCAGTGGAGAGAAGAAAACACCTGTTTGAATATTGTGCCCAATTTTTTTCTCATGAAATTTAAATAAGTAGCTACTGTGTAATTAAAGCAGCGTGTGAAACAGCACAGAGGCATACAATGAGTAAAAACTGTGTTAAATTAAATACAGCAGCAACAAAACCACGTGCTTTAAAATCCTTGGCTCAAGAAAGCACTTAAGCACGGGCTGAAATCCCACTGAATGCAATGCCAAAGCAAAGGCTTTATGGGAAGGATTTTTAAATTAATACAACATTGACCTAAAGTACTTTCTTTTGAAGTTGTCCTATAAGCTTCCACTGAGCATAGATCAGCCAGTGCCTGTAGTCCTTTCTTAAAATTTTAGTGCATTAGCGTTCCCATGCCTAAGTTACAGTTCAGGAGCATGTTTTCAAAAGCAGAGTCAGAAGTGAGGAGGTGTTGGGAGTCTTTGGGGACAGCAGCCCTCTCAAGCTGCAGGAAGTCTCTGCATCTACTGCAGTTATTCTGATGAACCCCCACCCCATCTCAGCAGGAGTTTTACCATGGCGCTCCTCCAGACGTGGAGTTTGCAGCATTGCAGGTGTCTAAGCAGGGAGACAGGCTGAAATCCTCTGGGCTCGCATGCGTGTGTACTGCATAACGATATCTAACAGCGTTAAAATTTCCAGATGAGGAACAATTATACCATTCCCAGTACTGTTATGCTAACACCGTTGTCTAAATCTGCTCTCAGATTTTTTCTGTATGAATGCTTTCTCTGTGTAAAACATTATGTTAAGGAAGATATTGGGAACGTCGTCTTCTTTTGCATGTGTAGTTAAAACCAGAGCTGGCATATGTTCATGTCTGCTTTCCCAGATAATCCCTTTAGAGCTGTAAAATGGGATCTGTGGTGCTGATGCTGCAGCTTGCTATGGGTGCACGCTGGTACCTCCAGCCTGCTGGAAGCGGTGGGCTCGTGGGGGTCATACACTTGGAAGAGACTGAAGGATTCGGGCATAAAAGTAAATTTGAGGGTTGATTTAAATTTAAATACAGGCTGATACTTTAGTGATTTCCTGGCAGGTTCTGATTTATTGTCTGTACAAGCAGGGAAAATCCACTTTCTCTCAGAGATAGTTGAGTTCCCTCTCTTTTCTTATTTTTTTCTTCCTTAGGGCCTTGCCTTTTTGGGGAGAAACTAGAAGATGTATTTCATTTGTGTTCTTGATGAAACAAACTGGAATGATTATCAGCTTAAAACTGTTTCTTTAAGGGCTCTATATTGACAGTCTTCTTGTGATTCAACATTTCCACTATTCTTCTTCAATAATTTCTGTCCAGCTTCCTTGGAGGACTGCAGCAGTACGGTCCTATTTGCCCACCGACATTTTTCTTTAGCAGCATTTCTCGGAGAAGGAAATGCCTGGTATCTGCAACAGCAGATGCATTTTGTTTGATGGAATGAGACTTTAAAACCATTGCTTATTTTTATATCACCAGTAGTTTTCAGGGCTCTCTGCTGATTTCCTTTCTCTCCTTGCAGTTTGAACGTACCCTGACCCAAGTTCACACATGTAATGAAAATGATCCATCACTGTAGCTTGCACTGATCATTCATCTGTTATCTATTCTTACCCTTTCTTGCCCTCTGTCTTCCCCTCTCACTTTCCTCTTCAAAACAAAGACCTGTCAGTATTGCCTGACCTCACTGCATGGTGTTCTTGTGAGCCCTTTTTTTAAAATTATTATTATTATTGGTTCTGAGTCATGAATGTTGCACCTAGCCATGAGCAGAATGCTCAACAGTGTGTATTCCCTTTTTCCCCTCCCCTGTCACTTTTATTTTTCCTTACGGAGACACATGATGGGGATCTGATCAATTTGTTGTAGGCAGTATCTGTGTATGCTTAGTGGGAGAAAGCCTAAATAGCAATTGTAGTGCCCTTTTGCCCATATCACCCTGCTGCCCTGTATTGGCCTTACTTGCTTTAAAAATGAGAGGAAATGATAGGTCAAGTTTTCTTATCTATGATAGTTTCCTCTTGCTGTCCTTTGTCCTTCCTGTTTGCTGTGGTGGTTGCAATATAATCTGATCCAGCAAAATAATGTCTTGGGTGAGCGTTAGCTCATGTGCTGTATGGTTTGTGCATCAAACGTATCACTTAGCAACAGGAGCTGCAAATACTTCTACCCAGCCAGCGTGTAGTCAGAGTCCTGTTTTGTTTTAATTAGCAACATTTCTGGCCTCATGCATTTGATGGAAAAAAACTAAGCTGCTCATTAAAAGGGTGCAACACGGTAATAGACAACTTGACACAAATGCACTCCTTGCTTTGTATGCATCGCTATCATGATTTGGCATAAAGACACTCCTAAATTACCTGTGTTAATTTTTTGTGTTGCCTTCAACGTTGTAGCTCACAGCCTTTCTCATGGAAAAGTGGTTGTCACAGTGCTAGCTGCAGCATTTATTTCTTGGTTGGAATACAGCTTCCCCAGTACATTGCTGTAGTCCAAGCCTAAAGAGAATTGCCAAGTCAAACATCTCTTGCTGATCAAAACCTGGTTCTGCTGTGAGCAGTGGCAAATAAAATTTGCCACAGCTCTTCAGTGCAATAAACTGCACCTGAGGCAAGCTTTGCACCCACACGGAGACTGAGCAAAAACAAAGGCCTTGTCACTAGATCTCAGTTACTTACCAATGCCTTGATAAGGGTGTTCATGATACTACCTGGGCAGATGAGAGTCTTAGCTTTTCAATGAGTTAATTTTTAACTAGGAGAGAAGCAAAGGGGGTTTCCCACTAGTTTATATTTGTTCTTCTCTAAACCAGCAAGGTTGGGCTGCCATGTATACCTACTCTCTGTGAGTTGGCAGAGTGGCATTTTAGTGTGATCTTTTTATTTATTAATTCATTCATTTATTTGGCTTGGTATGGTTATTTCCATGACCAAAACATTTTTCCTGTGAGCCATACTACAGCACATCAGTGTGCTGTGTCTCTGGACCAACCTAGCAGCATTCATTAGATAACCAGAGTCCCCAAAACATGTCAAGTTGCAGTTGTGCCTGGGCACTGGGCTCTGCACTTGTCTTGCTCTCAGAAATAATTGATTTTAAAATGCAACACTTCGTACCATGATGATGTTTGGATTTGATAACTGTAATCTGCTGGACCATTTGAACAAATGCATGTGTGCAGTAGGTAGCTTAGATTTTGGTAGAAGCAGCAGACACGTCTACGATAGTGAGCTATTCTTTCAGTTGTCAGATGTAAATAAACTGGAAGAATTGGCTCGATTCCTCTAAGAAAAGAGGTGTCATCAGGCAGGCACACCCCAAATAATCTGGGGGGTTGCTTTTGAGAAGTGGTTGAGCCTTATCAAAGCAGCTGCAATAATGTAGGAGAAGGTACGCGTCCAAGAGGTGGTATCACCGAGGCTAAGCTTGACTGCCGATTTCCTGCCTGCATGTTGGTTTCCTGCAAAACCTACTAACAAGGGTTTAAGCTGAAAAGATTTATTTTTTTTCTTTTTTTCCCCATCGTTCTCAATCTGTTTCTTTCCTTTTGGATGTTCCCTGCCTAATTTGTTTCTTTTTTGTTTTTCAGACTTTACTTAAACATTGCATTTCCAATGATGTTGTCAAATGTTCTGTTTTGGTTTGGTTTTTTTTTTTTTTCATTTTCATTCTACAAACATCACTGATCTTTTTCTTTCCCCCCCTTTGGAATTCATAAGAAGATCCCATTTATGCACAGAAGAAAGGTATTCAATAAGTTGGAAGGCTTAAATTTCATTAATTTTCCTAATGCTTACTTAGATGATATATAATATATTGGAGCACCAGTGAGAGATTTGAGTTTGGCTTTTTTACTGAGTATTGTTTTCTATCTGTTCAATCCTACATCTCAGAATATTTTCAGAGTTTATAGACTCTTTTTCATTGTTCTTCTTAATCTGGAGGTCTAAATTACATTTCATGTAGGTCCTACATATCCAGCTTGCAAGATCCGTGATTGGATGCTAGAAATCCAAAATCCAGTAGAACTTGTTAAATTACTGAACCAAGATTCAAAGCTTTTATTCTACCTCCCAAATACTTTTTCCACTCCAATTTTAAGCTTGGCTGTGTTCACGATTTTTTTTTTTAAGTTCCTTTTAGCAAATAGGGTTTGTTTAGATATTGAAAGAAAAGTAAAAGCTTAAGAGGTTATCAGGCAATGTTTGCAAAGGCTAAAATTAACCCTTTTAACCATAGCCAGTTCTCAGGTTATGACCCATTTACCTTCACATAAGTGTATGCTTAAGCGTAGCTGAAGTAATTCATAAGGATTTGCAGTAATAGTGAGTTTCAGAATACTAAACTGGAGTATTCACACTTGAAATGTATCTAAGATTAATGTATAAATAGTTGGGGAATCCAAATACTGTATCAGGTTAGTAGTATTCAGTCAAAACTAACAGGGCAATAAAACATTGTGAATATCAGGTGCATTATTTAGCAAATAATGTTTCTTAAAAAAACCCAAAACAAATAGGATAAAATAATCACTAATATTTAGTAAATAGAGAATATTATAAGCCATTTTCACAGTTCTGTTAGAAATTAGGAAATCTTTTAGGTGTATTTTTTTTTAGTAACCTTTTATGTGTATTCATGAGAAACAAAATATTCCCTTTGAGCCTGGTGTGTTTTATGATTAAGGGTCTGGGATTTTTTTTCATTCTTATTTTATGTTTAAATGTAGGGCATTGTATTTCACTTTTGTCATAAATTGTATTTCCAGTTTTCAGTTCTCAGCTCTTTTGGAAGTTAAGCAGCGACTGAAAAAGGTTGAATATACTTAAAAGATCAACTAGAACAGTGTGGGTTTGTAATAAACAAGTAGGGATAGTGACACTTAGGGAAAAAAAAAAAAGAGACAAACTGTGTGTAAGTGCTTTCAGGGTAAAAAAGGCTGAAAACCATGTTGTGTATATCTTGAGAGTACAATTCAGTGAGATGGTATTAACTGAGGCAGGAATCTACCCCTTCTGTTTCCTGAAGAATCCAGCTGAATCATTGCTGTTTAATTTTAATTTTTCATTAAGCTGTTATTAATATATTTAATTAATATACAGCTGAATTACAGCTGTTTCTCCCACTCTTTATTGTCTAGAATTAGACATTTATACCTAAGAATTTATATCTTTAATTTTTTGTCTTTATCTTTTTTTCTACCTTTTCTATATCTTTATCTTTACATGTGGGAGATTTGAACGCCATCATTCTGAGCGTAGTTTCTTTTGATTTGAACTTCAAGATACAGGTTCATAATCTCAAGACAGTCTAGGAGGACAGTTAGAAACGCCTGGAAATAATGCATTTAATAGCTGCCCCAAAAGGCGATTGAATGCAAAAGCAGCATGCATGTTTGTAAGATATCTAGTTTATGCTCCTCAGCAGACGTACGAACATGTCCCAGTACATGAACGTACAGTAACTGACATTTGAGCATGCAGACTGTGATAGCTGTGGGCACATAGGAGATGGGTCATGTGGTCCCATTTGTACACAGGCTGGTCAGGGACACACAACCCCACAAGCAGCTCTGCAGGATTCCCTGTGCGTGACTATCAACCTCCCACTTCATCAAACTCACCCCTCACACTGTTAAACTTGATCTTGACTGTGGTACTAAAAGTTGTAGTCAGATTCATCCTGAGTTTTGAATGTTGTTATCTGTGGTATTTGTTCCTACAGTTCCTTCACTTTCTTTTAAACAGCTCTAGGATTTATGAATTGAGTTTATTTTCAGTTTTGAAAGTCTTTTACAAAGAATAGCTATTTGGTTTGAAATTCAAGCACAAGAAAAAAAAAAACTTACATCTTTTCACCTCTTCTAAAATGCCAGGGTATGAGCCAGGCTGCCAAGGCATCTAGCAAATACCATGAAGCAACGTTTGCATTTCCAGCTGTAGTCTCAAACTGTCACAAAATTAATTATAATTGAGAAATCTGCAGTAGGAAAGGTGAACAGTGCCTGATAGTAGAACCACAGGGCTTCCATCAGCAGAGATGCATGGAGAAAGCTGAAACAGAGAATTATTGTAGAACCAGCTCCGAGAAGTACCCAGCAAACCTCCTGCATGGCAGCGTTGGAGCTCTCCAGCACTGCCCAGAGCAGCTGGGAGTGTGTGGAGGAGGAGTGGTGGCATGTGAAAAGCTGGCGTCACAGAAGCAGATGGGACTTTTGCCATTGAGTTCAGCAGAGCCCACGTTTCGTTATGAACCTCTTTGGCTGAAGTCACTTTGCGCTCATAATACAACAAAGGAAAGTCTGCACAGCAAGGCCTGGTGGCTGTCTTCTGTATCTTGCCACCTCTTACCATCAGCTACCTTTGGCAGCACTCTGGTCCTCTGCTCGGTGCTCTGCCACTGCCTTGGCTCCCTGGGGCTGTCTGCTCTGCTGCCATAACCAGATCCCTCATTTTTGGCCCTTTCTGCTATTTTAAATTCCATGGAGGACTCCACTTATAAAATATATCAATTTGCTAGGAACTGAAAAGAGACATTTTCAAGCAGCTAATTGTCATGATGGGTAGTGATTGTCAGGTTGCACTCCTGAACCTCTGAGGCAGGAGTTGTCAGGCAGCATTCGCATGAGCCAAGGTGACTTTTCATTCAGAAACTTTTGGGAGAAATCTTCATGGTGTATGTGGTTATGATTGTGATAAGTAAATGAAACTGGTTTACTTAGTGTAACATGGCATTTTCTTAGAGATGTGGGGGCTCCTTATTAAAAGAAATTCCTCATTCTGATAACTTAGTACTATTTGCTGTTCCCATTCAGGTCGTTGGTTTTGGATGCACAGATAATATTCTAGATTTTGGTGATACCCAAGTAACAAGTGCACATGCAAACTTAGCTGAACTGTAGTCTCTGTTCCAGCATATGATTTTTTTTAAAGACAGATTATTGTGTGAGTTCACAAATTCCAAAGTAGTTGTCATTTTGAGCAGGGCACAGCAGTGATGAGATGGAAGTTGCGTCTATGGGACTCTCTTAACCACTGCCAGCCAACACAATCCCTACCATTTCATGCTGTTTTTCAGGACTCTGCCTTTAGGTGTTATAACTATTTAAATACTTTTTAATTAGGGATAGGAAAACCCTAACTGGACCCTCTTGACCTAAAGTGTAACCCAGTCACTTTTTTTTTTTTTTTTTAATTAAGTGAAACATTATTGGTTTTCACTTAAAATGTTAAGATTACAAAATATATTGTAATTCTGTTGTTGTTTAAATTTTCTTTTAACTCTACTTTTTATGGTATGGGCACTGTTCATGTTGAATATCTTTTTGGCATTTTGACTTTTTTCTAAGAAACTTTTTTCCAAAAGAGTATGGTCTCTGAAAATGTTTTTGAAATGGAAAATTAGCTTACATTGATGGAAAAATATGCAGCTTTAATGCATAGCAGGAAACTGATCACATCTCTAAAGGTACTAATAACTAGATTGTTCAAAAGTGAATAACAAAAATAGTAATTAACAAAAAACGGTATTTTCAATTTCGACTACAAATGCAGCTTAGTTTGGCAAACTGTGGCATTAATATGGTGCTTCTTATATTTAGAGTTCAGAATAGTGATGTATTGTTTACAAATCCCTATAACTGTTTTTAATGTGTTTTCCATAGGAGCAACAGCTGCTGCTCGAAAGGAGGTTATAAGGAACAAGATAAGAGCAATAGGAAAAATGGCTAGAGTTTTCTCAGTGTTAAGGTAAGGTTTTGTGCTGTTTCAGATTTTTTTGGTTTTTTTATGTTAGAGGACACTTTTGAATGATTACTTAGAGCACTTTACTGTTTATCAAACAGCAAATTTGATATTTTAGTCTACCATGCAACTGAGTTTTACTGGAACCTTTTTAAGATTGTTTTATTTGTATAATACTGCTATTTATTATGGCTCTGAATAATATTCTTCCTCAGGGCTTCTGCTGAACACAAAACAGACAAACAAGCGGAAGACATCAGCAAAGAAAATTGCAATTACCCTTTTTTCTTTAAAGACTTTTGCTCACCAGGCATACTAATTAACACTTAGCCACTGCAAGGCAAGAGTTAAATGTGGAGAACGGGTATGTTCCACATCATATCTTACTAAAAAGGAAGCCAACTGTCCCATTTTGTCACCCACAGTTGTTGCTACAGCCGTGAGTAAAGATGGTTGAAGATGAAAGCATTAGGATCGTTTAACTAAAAATCCAGGAAATCCTTGTGCAGAAAACAGCAACTTGTTACCTTGGGCTGCACTCCCCCAAACACACGAACACGAGGAACTAATTACTACCCAATGTTTAGAACTCTCCATTTGATGTGTCTGAGCAGAAGAGAAAAGCTTGCTGTACTCTGCTGTGCTGAAGCCTAAATATGGAATGTTCAGTTCTCCCTCCCTTTCAGCAGAGGGAATTTTTTCTCACAAAATTGTATATTGCTCTGCTGCAGTCAGTTTATAGCTGTTATGGTTAGTGCAAAATCAAGAGTTTTTGAAAATGTATTGGTAGGGTTATATGATATAAAAAGAGCAAATAATTACTTAAAGACACTCTTAATTTCAGATTAAACTCTGAAACTCGCTTGTTTTGAGACTCTTTGGCAGCATGCAGGCAGTGGGCAGTTTGTCAGTGGGGCTTTGCATTGGACTCGGCAGTTCACCCACATGTTGCAGATTGCAGCAGCATAGCTTTAAATAGCATACTGAGATGCAGGACTTAGTACCTGGGCTTCCCAAAGTGTTATATGTGAATTATTAGTGATGCATAAGCTACTTCAAACTGGTACCCATAAAAAAAGAAAAGTTGGCATCATGCCTTTTCCCTAAACAAGCAGGGGGAGCAATCAGATGTTTCCACCTGCTCCTCTGTACCAAGTCTGGCAGAGAGCCTGGAGCTGACATTGCCACCACCTTCATAAAACAGCACGATTATTTTTCTCTGACGATGGTTGAACAAACAAAGTTTGGCAAACCTGGCTTTCTCCCATAACCTTGAACTGCAGCTTCTGGATCTGCTGTATTTTGCTGCAGAGCACCTTTTGAAATATAGGATTAATTTAACAGAAACCTGGAGTTAAATGTACAGAAAGGCCTGAAATTGGATGCTCAGATGATACGTTTGGGGTTTGATAACTCACAGATGACTGACAACACCTATATGTCAGACTCTGTCAAAGGGAACTATTGGGCAGGAGCCTTTCAATGGTTTCAGGATGGAAAAAGGGTACAGCTTAATTTTTGCATGTTCCCTGGATCAAGTTGTATGCACGAACCTCATAGCTTACGGTTTTAGCACTGTTTGAAACATTGAGCCCTCTTAAGTTATTTCATGAAAATCAACATTTTGAGGCACTGATGGAAATCAGTCTTGGTCGTTCCCTGAAAAGTAGTCAAATTAATCTTGGAGTTGTTCATGATAATTTTGTACCCCTACTACATGCAACCCAACATCTCCAGAAGACCAGAATGGACTGTATCTTGTAGAGGAGAACAAGTGGTTCACTCACTGAAGCTGCTGAGCATTTTCCAGTTTTTGGTTACTGATGGACCTTAAATCTTTGCAGGAAGGACTGAAGATGAAGAGTATTTTTGTTCTCCTTTAGCTTTAACCAGCAAATACAGCACATCCTTACTGTGGTCAGAGGCATAGTCAGCAAATATACAGGTAACTCCAATGGGCAGTTCTGTTGACCAGTCTTCCAGGGGGGATGAATGATGTTTCATCCCATCCACTGTTGCCACCCGGGAGTACCTCTTCTTCTCTTTTGCTGGGAAACATTGATTTTCCTCAGAGAGGTGCCAGGCTTCTAAACAGCAAAGATTACATGAGGTTAATCTTGCAAATAGTGTTCCTATAGAATAGCCTGGGTTATTTTTTCTGTCTTACCAGCACAATCCATATTAAACACACAAGCATCTAATAACTGTGTATAACCCTGCAAAGGCTGCAGTGGCACCATCATCTAAAACAGCCTGTTTCAGAAACCTTTGAAGTTCCTGTTTGGGTCATTGGTTTATGAAATTTATTTCACTAATTCTTGAAAAGTGTTTCCAAATGATCAGCACCTGATGTGACCACCTTCAAAGGACTCAAGTCGAAGGTCTCTTTTCTGAGCCAGATTGGCCACTTTACTCAAGGATGTAACCTGAATGTAAAACTGGGATAATTTCAGACGCTTCAGTGTCAAAATTAGATATCAAAATAATGTTGTATTGAGTTTCAGAGATTATAAATGAGCTTTGCTGAGAATAGCCGTCACAGAAAGATTGGCTTAAGCTCAATGGAAGACCTCACATTGCCTCTATGTGACTTTCTTTCTCAAGTCTGACTTTTCTTTGTATATGTTTAGATAGGAAGGAAGTAAATAAAATATTTAATCAGTTTATTTTCCTTCTTTTAAAACTGAAATAATGGACATCAAATAGAAAATAAGGAATACTGAAGGCTAAAAAAATCTCAAAATTTGTGATACAAAGGTTTCTTGGGAATATTTTAAAACGTAATAAAAATATAGTGAATAAACTTTGCCTATGAAGGTGAAACTAAAAGTACTTTTGCAATTTAATTTAATAAAAAGATTAAATGGACTGAATTGAAAATGCAGATTATGCATCTGCTTGCAGATGCAAATAATCAAGAGAAAGCAAAAACTTCTGTGTGTAAATCTTGACATTGAAAATACTGTGTTAATTTTGGAAATACTTGGCCATTGCACTAGTTCTTATTGTTTAGGAAACTTGCAAGGAAAATGGTCACAATTTGATTTTGACTGTTACACGAATAAAAGTGTGTACAAGGAGAGTCATTTTCAAATTAAAAATAGAACTTCAAGAGTATATATAGTAGGTAAACAAGAGTTGTTTGAAATGTGTGAGTAATTCAGGGCACGTAGGTCTCAGGAAAATTATAAGTAGCGGAATTGTTGAGAGACAGTTTTGATAGACAAAACCACATTATCCTCAAGTGAAAGTGGAAATAAATTCTTTCTTTGTGTTTGTTTCCTCCAGCTTAATGTCATTATGTTTTTCAAAGTAAAGCACTTCAAAATAGGTTTCTCTTAAAGAATTTAGGTCAGTTTTGCCTCTGAGAAAGTATGTCATCACAGACAGCATTACCGTGCTCATAGAAAGCTGTATTTAATGGCTTATCTGGATAGTGCTGCTGTATTCCTCTTGCCACATGTTAAAAACTACATGTATTTGAAGACTGACAAAACGAATTCAGGTTTCATGAAACATTTTTCTTTAATCCATTATCTTTTTTAGCATACAAAACTATTAAGAGCAGTGCTACTAAGGGTGAAAGTGCTTATTAATTTTAATGAGCTTTCAGCTGCTTTTTTTAAGCAGCTGATGATCGTTAATAAATAATGCACCTGATTGCCAGTGTAGACAAAAGCAAAACAACAATTTAAATTTATTTTGGACCACATGATATAAGACGTTTAAATGTATTGTTGGCAATAACTGCTCCTTTGGTCCTCCTCCTATCAAGTTTGTGGTTTCACATATAGAATTCAAATGCGTGTCATACATTGTTTCCTAGATGTAGGTTATAGTGTTAAGTATAGTGGGAGTCTGTGCATGGCGTGGTGCAAAGGTGAACCACTTATGTAGCAGTGAGGGGGGAGTGCACTGGTGCTGGTGTTATCACTGGATTCAATCTGTCCTGGTAAGGAGACTGGAGAAAACCCAGGTCATTGCAGGGCAAGTGTGGCTTAAGGTGTCTAAAACGTGTTCCATGTTTTTTAAAAAATACAATTATTTACTTTTGTTTGGGTTTGGTTTTTTTTCCTTCTGCAGAGAAGAGAGTGAAAGTGTGCTGACACTGAAAGGTTTGACTCCAACAGGAATGCTGCCCAGTGGTGTGCTCTCTGGAGGAAAACAAACACTGCAAAGCGGTAAGCATGTTTGCCCGTGAGTGTCGTTATATGTAAAAAAACCAATTGGTTTTCAGCCGCAGAACCCAAGAAAAGTAACTGCCATCTTCTCTGGGGGGTAAAAAAAAAAAAAAAAGAGGACAGAATAAAACAGGTGGTTTGCTGTACTGGAGCATTTGTGAGCAGTTCATGTAAGGCCACTTCTTAAAATTTATTACATACCACTGATTTTCAAAGAAAGAGGCAGAAAAAAAGTCCCTGAAAATCAACTGTTCAGAATGGCAGATCAGCATTGCATGTGAAGTGCACTCT
>NW_010298985.1:39393-41265 GCF_000700745.2 Antrostomus carolinensis | reverse complement strand
CTTTCCACAGTTTACAGCATCCTTTTGTGGTTTTTTTAAGAGCAGCATTTGATACATGGCGTACTGAAGGTTCAGCTTAGATAATGACACTCAAACTCTTATTTTATCTGATTTGTTCTTCCACATAGAGAATCACCAATGGAAAATAGCTCTAGAATTAGATTTTCTGTCCTAGCAATTCTAGGTGACAGCATGAGAACAATTTCACTCTGATTTAAGCCCAAGTGAAGGGAGGCTCTTACAAACACCGTGTTTGCCTTGTACGCAAACACAATACAGATTGTCAGTTCAGTTTTATACCAAGTACTACTTGTTACAGGAAATCTGTAAGTCTATAGTAGGGCTGCCTTTGATGAAATATTCCTTTTAGAATAAGGAACTGCAAAGTATTTAATTTCCTACTGTAAGCTCTTCTTTTTTTCTGTGTATATTGCTGTAGAGTATATTGCAGGCACTCAAGAATGTCTCTTGCTTACCAAGGTTCTGTTGGCAGTAGATGTAAGAAATAGAAATGCTTTATAACCTTAACACAGTCTCAGCCTCTTGTTTTCCTGTTTCTTTCCTGGAGCATTCTTTCTCTGTATTTTTCCCTTTACTATCTCTTCTACCTAGAAGATTCAGGTATATGGTGGTAAACCTTCTTTTCCCCTGTTTTCCCTTCCCTTTTTTTCTTTTTGGTGACTTGTGTGTTATAGGCATAGTAACGTTCTGCTTTGAAAATGCTGCGATATGATTCCACAGGATGCCTTTCTTAGTAGGATTGTGGTCTTTACCTAGGCTTTTCTCATATAATTGCTTTACATTTGTCATAAAATTTGGTCCAAGGAAACTGCTATTGTTACCCTGGCAAAATATTAGGACTTGAAATGAATTTGAGAAAATTACCTGAAGTTCTTGTTACAATGGCTATAAGGAAAATCTCTTCATTCTGCAGTATTCTGGCTTAGTAAAACATTACTATACACAAGTTTCTGCATTAGTTGACACATAGTACCCCATTCACCAAATACTCTGAAGTTTACATAGTTTCTGTTAAGCGCACATTCATGCTACCACATGTATTAACAGAAAATATGAGTAGTATGTTCTGTTGTGGAAGTATACATTCTAGTCTTTTTTTCTAGTGTGTCAGTGCTGGTTTGGCTCTGGTTATTCATTTTAATTTTTCATGCTAGTTATCGTGTCATTTTCTTTTAAGTTTGCATTGGTTTCATTCCTTTAATTTTGCCATCTCTCTTGCTCTGTAGCTTGAGAGGCATAGGCTTACCTTGGTGCATGCGGGTTAGCTCCTCTCGTTTCCCCATGCAGCAAGATAATAGTATACATATTTTAGTATTGATCTCAATCCATATTTAACATCCAAACTACCAAAAAAAAAAAATGTTTGGGTTTTATGGAGGATAGAAAAAGCTTTTATGTAGGGGAAAATAAGACAATAGAGAGAGATTCCTAAAAACTTAACTATTCTTTAAACCAGAGAAGATCTGGAAAATAAAAATTTCTTTTTAAATATTTGAGCTGTACCATTGCTATATTGGATTGCATTTGCTGAGTTGCATCAGCTTCTAAATCTCTGACTGCAGAAACAAATTCATGCCAGAACTGATGGGTAGAATTCAAATTAAATTATGTCTTTAGGAACAATGAGAGGTTTCAACACAGTGGTAACATAGAATGTATTCATAATACTGCAGCAACCTCCCAAACAAACTTTTCTCTCTCTGACCAGGCTTTGCAATTTTGGAGGTCCACTAGCTTTCAATCTTGTATCTATGTCCATTGATTTAAATAAAATTATAGAAGAATGCTGTTTTCAGAGATTGGGTTGACAAAAAGGACATTTACAGGTGGAGCAGACTGGGTGAGATTGCA
>NW_010298985.1:0-39356 GCF_000700745.2 Antrostomus carolinensis | reverse complement strand
CCCGTGCTGCGAGGGGGTTTCTTTTAGTCAGGAGAGAGAAAAAAATCATTCAGAGAAGTTATATATGTGGCTCTTTTGCCTTACATTGGCAGCTAATACTTTTCAAGCTGAATTTCAAGTATGAACTTTGTGTGATGGCTTTATGCCATTTTTCATTCTCTTTTGACAGGGCAAATCAAACTGCTCTTATTCAAAGCTGGGAGAATTATACAATAACCCTTGCAGGTCAGATGTGCAATATGGAAGACATTTTCATTTTGTAGTTCTTTTGAGTCAAAAGAAAACTACTCAAATGTGTCTCTGAAAACCTTCAGTTTGTGAAACTTCTGCTTCAAAACAAACTATAGTTTAATTCAATCTGCAAATTATTGTTTTTGTGTAAGCATTTCTGTGTGTGTGTGTTTTGCCAAAATCCAGCACTTACAGTAACATTAGTGTTGTAGCTCCTTTGCTGTTCACTGACTTGTTCTTAGAGTTAAAATCCTGTGCTCATTTTTCTCATTCGTTTTGCTACCCCTTTCTTCTCTTCAGCTACTGTTGAGGCTATTGAGGCTGATGAAGGTAAATTAGCCAGTCCCCTTTCTGTTGGTGCCACAACAGATAAGGGCTCTGCTGGGTGTATTCATTTTTCTGTAGCTTGTACAGATTGTGTGGGTGTTGGGCTAACAATTGTGGCTCGGTATTAACCAAAATGTAATTGCTTTAAAGGGGAAAAATTTTTTGTTGTTGTTGTTTTTTTCTGTTGCTGCTGTTGTGGTTTTTTTCTTTCTGAAAGTTACAATCATGTTGGAATTGCTGTATGTTGAACTAAGCACTGAGTAATGCCACAGGAGGAGATCAGGAGACTTGGATTTCACGGGACATAACTTGGCAGCAGTTCATAAATACTCTGTGACACATAGCTCAAAAGATGTGTGCTGGAGGCTGGGTCTTGTCTCCACCTCAAACCATCCTCAACAATCTCTGGTTGAGGAAAACACAGCTTTTAATAAATATTCTCTCTTTTTGTTGGCTTTTTTTCCCTTTTTCTTTTTTGCTTCAGTTTGTTTCCTTTCTTTTGGGTCACTAGTTAAAAAAAAAATTCTTGGTATTTTGTTACAGTTCAGTATGTTTCTGTTTCTCTTTAAAAGTAAAACAACATGAGACATTTGTCTGCAAGATGTCGGCTTCCTCTGGTAGTGGCAGTTTACACACTGGATATTTACATTAGAGCAACCATTAACACCAGCACCATTTGAGCTACAGTATAAAGTGACTGGCTGCCTCGGAAGATTTCTGAGTGTTTAGTCTTGAAAAACTATGGTGCTTTATTGATAGACCTCTAATTTAACCCTTAAGCAATTTTTAATACTATGGTTAAAACCCAAGTAATCACATATTGCAACATAGATGTGCAATATTAATTCAGCATTATAAAGTTTTGGAAGAAGAATTTTCATAATTCCCCTTTAAAACAAAATTATTCAGTTGTATTTTGTTCTTGCCCCTCTCAAATTTTCTGTAGGTTGATTGCTCTCTGTTGGCAAGATGTGCCCTTTTGGCCAGTTGAATTTGGTTTTGATTTTTGTAAAGCAGTGAATAAAATTACAGAAAAAAACAAGTGAGAGAAAATACAACTGCTTTCTAAATAGCAGTGAGTAAGCTGCTATTTATGTTGGAATTATCTATTCCTATCGGCACTCTCTAGTCTGCAGTGTGCATCCTCGTTGACAGTTTGGCTGTTTTCTGTGATTTTCTGTGACTATGTGTTGTGTTTTAGTATACTTTCAATGTAAACTGCTAATACTCGTTGTCTGACCAGCAACTACAGCAGAGCACCTTCCTCAGTATTACAGACGATAACGTGTCTGCTTGAGATACAATCGATTGAACGTGCCCCCATTCCAGCAATATGCCCCCTTCAAGTTAATTCTTGATTTGCCATCCTTGCTAGTTAGAGACTGTAACCACAGTCACAATGACTGATCTGCGTAGACGAAGCTAATGATGGAGAAAATGTTTCACCCTTTACCAATTTTCCCTTTGCAGTTTGATCCAGGGCCTGATAACACCAACTGGGCTGTGCTACTGGCAAACTCCAGGACACAGCAAGTGTTTCAGTTTCAATATGGCCATCCATTAAACTATTGCTTTAAAGGATTGGCCTGGGTGCTTGTTAGACATCACTGTTTTTGTGGTAGAAGATAAACTAAAAAAAAACCCTAAAATAAAAAAAAATCCCTTGAAAAAACTCACTGTAGGGACTGTTGTGTTTTCACTGCTCCATCACTGCTCACTTGACTAATCACCATTATGTTATTGTTGTTTTTCTGAGTTGAAGTATAATACATGTTAAAACCCATGCACTTCACAAAGTTCCAGTATAACATTTGTGAAACTGGCTAAGGGACTAAATTCTGAGGCAAACAGGATCTATCTGTTTTCACAGGAATGGCTGGCAAAAGTATCAGCATGAAAACGCTTTTCTCACTCCCTCCAAAGTGCAAGGAGTGGTAGATTGGTACCAGGGAGGTTCTGGCGTTTTGGGTTTGTTCACTTTTTCTTTTAAACAGAAGTTACCAACTTGTCCAGAATCAGGACTGCATATGGGAAGGAGAGCAGGAGTACATTGGGGTGAAGGGAAGGTAAAGGGAGGGAAGGAATATTGAATTTGGTCTTTTAAGCTCCCCTACCGTTTTCTCCCCAGGGAGTTTGCAGTTTCCTGGTACTAACACACCATTTCTGCTCTATAGCATGTTAAGGTAGAGGCATAGCAAAAGTGCCAGTTCTGGAAGTGCAGTGCATTGATTTGGTGCAGATAAGAGAAAAACACACAGAAGGCTATGACAGATTATCTACGGAGCTGTGACCTGCTGTTTGCCTACAGTGCTTTTTTCTCTTTTGCTTTAAATCTAAAGATCTTCAAGTCTTCAATTAAAGAGAGAGATTTAAAAAAAAAAAAAAAAAAGACATTAAAATCACACTCTATAAATACATACCCCAGCCTCTGGCTGCCTTCTGAGGTTGGTGTGGCCTCGTCAATGTCGCTGCTGAAGGGCAGATCAAAAGTCCTCAGGTTCAGTTGGAACTTTGGGCCTTTGTTAGCACGTTTCCAAAGTTAATTGTACAAATGTGCCAAAATGATGATATCCCTGATCTGTGTTACACAGCTTTACCGCTGTTTGACTCAAGCTGCTTTCTAGAAGTCCAAGGACTTGTCAGGGTGGGTAATTCCCTGAGCAATCAACAAGCAGCTCGCCTGTGCCAAGAACATAAGGCAACCTGTTGGAGGGTTGCCCCAGATCTCCCATAGCTTTAATGTATATCCTGCAAATTGACCTGGCTGTGTCATCACCATCTGTAACTGGCCAGTGCTTTTTCCCCTGGTCTTTGAAAGTCAAATGGGAAGTTTGCCTGATTAAGGATGTTACAGCGAGGCACAGTGTCTTTAAGGCTGTAAGTGGTGACGACAAATGCTAACTCACCAGCTCACGGCTGTGCCCTAAGCATGGTTCCTAATTGCAAAGTGTAGTTTCCTGCCAGCTTCTTAGCATTTTAAGCTGAACCCCAGTGGACAGCAAAATATTGGAAGTTGATCTTGTTGAAAAAAAACAGTTGTGTTGCAAGAGATGGTGGTGGTTAACCCTCAGCTCTTTCTGAGTACGGTAAGGAGTCGGTCGTGTTGTCAGATCTTCATTGCCACCTTCACAAAGAAGGACTTTTGCACTCGTTGCTAAGTTGGGGAAAAAGCTGCCGGGAGTTTTACCTTGCTAATTTTACTTTTTAATAATCCTTTATTTAGCTATCAAAGGATTTTCACCCCAGCATAAGATCACTAGCTTCGAAGAGGCCAAAGGCTTAGATCGAATTAATGAGCGAATGCCTCCGCGCAGAGACGTGCCATCCGATGCCAACCTTAACTCCATCAACAAGGCAATCTCCACAGAGACTAATGGCACGGACAGCAACGGCAGTAATAGCAGCAATATTCAGTGACTGCTGTCTGGGAGGGGGGTTGAGCTGCAGGGCGCGATGGGGTTGCTGCACATCAGCAGTGGGATGTTCTTGCCTCTGATAATAGCTTACTTGCTCTGGGGGCCAGGTGTTGGATTCAGTTTACAAAAATCATCTACAAAGAGATCGTCTACTTTAATTTGGTGGGAGGGGGGGTGGGGGAGAGACACCTCCTTTGGATATGCCTTTAAAATGCTTATAGAAAAATGAAAGCTCATGCTGGTATATATTGCAAAGTTAGGGGAATGAACATGTTTTCCTACTGCATTGGGAGCGTCTAGATATGTTACTGAAAGGCCTTTTATTATGTTACTGGACATGAAAACTTTGTTTAATTTCTTACTAACTATTGTACGTTTACAGTTGCAGCACTAAACATGGACAACATCAAAACATTTTTAACAAAATGTACAAACTAAATAAGGACTATTTATTGATAATGTTTTGCTACTCTTGTCAGACAATGGCTATGAAAAAAATTAGGCAGTCTTTAAAAATATAGAGAAAAAAAAGAAAAAAAAAAGAATGTTTGAAATTTGTTTAAAATGCCAAAAAAAAAAAAGAGATAAGGAGAGAGTGAGAGAGAGAGAGAGAGAGAGACAGTTTAATTTTGTACAGATTATGCTTACCTCAGGTTTCTTTAGTGTGCTTCAATGCCCTTCTTTAAATATAACACTTATCTTACTAATTTGGCAGCAATTATCCTTTTCTTTGTTTAAAAAAAAAAAACTGGAATAATAATAACATTTATCTTTTTTTGCTGTTTATATTTAGGGGGTTTGGTTTGCGGGTTTTCTGGGGTTTTTTGGTAAATCAAGTCTTGGTTGTGGCTTGCTGAATTTAAATATTTGAGTGGTGCATTTTTAAGTATAGTGAACAAGACACCATATTAAGTGCAGTGAAAAGCATCTATATTCTGTAAAAATCTGCCTATGCATGTTTTTTAAGAAAAAATGGCTGTATAGGCCTGTATGGGACTGTAATGCGCTTAGTGGTCTGACTTATACTGGAAATGTATGTATACTGGCGTACTTTATATTCTCTAAAAAACAATGCTTAATGCCTTTGAAATTTTGTAATCAAAAAAAAAGCTTTGAAAAAATCTAAGGGGAGAGTATTCTTAAAGTTTTTAACATAAGCTTGTCAGTGCACATATAGATGGGTAGCATGTTTAGCAAACCTTGTGAAATTTAACTAAGTTTGTAGTTACATGTGAAATTCTAAATGCATGATAACTGTTAATGTCATAATGGTTTAGTCATTTTGTTCTGTTCTGTCATGTGCCACAAAATGTGTAATTTTTTCACTTTTTTCCCTTTGTATATCAGTTACGGGTTTCAACTGGTTCATTCTAAAAAAAAGAAAAAGAAACAAAACAAAACAGTCCATTGATATTTTTTAACAATTGTATAAGTGCCCAAGTAATTCACTACAGCCTACAGCCTTGCCTTTGTAATTTGACTTCGAAATGTTGGCAATCAAAGCATGCACTTGTAACAATGAAAGAAGCATTTTATATTACTACTCAATAAAAATGTGCATGAACTTAAGCGCTCTTCCCTTTCTTGCTGGCTCAGTCGCAGAAGCGCGCACAGGCACACGCGCCTGTGCACTTGGTGCTCTCTTTTGCTTTGGACAGGAGAAGACCGTTGGTGTAAGAGAAGAATGACTCGTTTCACAATTCAAGGTCAGTTTTTTACCCTGAAAAAAATTCATTTATTACCCAGCTGTTTTAAGCTACTGAACATCTGCAGACTTCCCCCAAGTTCTGGTTAGAAAGTTGGGTTTTCACTAAAATGAGTAGGATGTATCCCACAAGTAGAGTGCAGAAGTAAACATGTGTGTTCTGCTTTCCCCTCCTCATCTGGAGTGTTTGAAAAGGTCAGTTAGTATCATTTACAATGTTCCTTTAAGGAAAAAAAAATAAAAATACACAATTTCAGATTTCAAATGCTCTCTCTTTTAGTCAGAGACAAACTGTCAAAGCTCTGCCTTATTCTCATTTTCTCCCTAACTGTGCTCAGCATTCTTCCACAGTCTGTCATCCTGCGAAGAACTGATGGACGATGCCAAATGGTGCTACAGTGTGGGTATTGCTTTAGTCCTCCTTTCAGGTACCATTATTAGATCTTGGCTTGGTGTCTGCTTTTTTATTGCTGTCTGCCTTCTTACGTGTTTTTTCACTTTGGCTCTTGTTAATTTTGGCAAAATATGACAGGTGGCAAAAATAAAGAGAATTCATAATATATGGGACTAGGAAACTGGTTCAGTTTGAGATTTAAATTTTTATTTCAGATTGTATAGAGATACAGCACAGGGGAGAGACATGCAGAGTCTGAACTATTCATCTGATCAGTGAAACTGTTCATCTGGTTAATGAGCATGGTCTCTGCAAAAAGTAATAGTGAAAGTTTGATTGACTGCTTTACTTGCCAGTTGTCTCCTGAGTATGTAGCTAGCCCAACAACTGTAGGTTACCTCAAGTAAGTTTTTCTGTAGAGACATCTGAGCTAGCGCTCGGCAGGCACTTCGTGCAACATAGAGCAGTGCTGTTGGGCAGTGCAACGTGTGCTGTCTGCTTTCATTTAAGTTGAGCCCTGGCAGTTGCCCAAACCAATTTAATAGCAAGAAAGGAGTTTTTCCTCTCAGCAGTGACAGTGTGGCATAGACCTCTCAATTGGTAGACTTAACCCAGAAGATCCATGCTACAAATCAGTGGTGGGTTTGCAAATGCCTGCTGTAATTGCTGAAGAGCTTATGGGTAAGTGAGGTAGCCCAGGCTGTACTGCATTAGAAAATGTACAAAATCTGTCTGGTCAGTAAAGAGATTTTTGAACTTTTTATGTCTTAGAAGAATAAAAAATGTCCCAAGCATGCAACATAGCAGTGTCCTGTGTGGCCAGGTAAGATGGCCTGGCTCTTTTCTGGAGGGAGCCCTGCTGTCCTACCATGGGGTTAGGTGCTGGACTGGCTCTGAGGGATAGTCTGGGCTATACTCAAGAGTTCATAAAAGGACAAAAAAAATTTTCTGAAGGTTATGTCTTTCCAGGGCATCCCATCTTGTCCAGTTGTCCTTCCTTTTTCCTGCTGCAGAAGGAGCTGAAGATGAATTTGAAGAAAAACCCTGGTGCCACTGAAGGCTGAGTTTTGGATTTTGTGGCCTCACTCAGTGACGTGCCATGCACTGGAGTATGTCTCCCAGTACAGGTTTCTTCCTTCTTACCAAATATGCTATTTTAATGCCAAAAATATAATCGGTGCATACACCACAACTTACTGTATTTTTTAACTGCTTTATTCCCACTGTGTGAGATAGTATATTGGATACATGTATTATATTTTCTGCACTGTCATAATCTTCCTTTTCAACAACTATTAAACATGAAGTGTATTACCTCTTAGCATGCATTTTCTGAAGAAGACAACGTTCAAATTTTGTCCAGGGTTCCCCCCAGAACTGAAGTAGGTTTAACTCTGCTTAAGCTTGTGCCAGAATTGCCAACTGTCAGGCATAGATATAAATTCTTTCAGCATTTTCCTTGACACCCTTTTTTATTGCCAAAGAAGGATCGTCTGGAGCCTCTAGAGGAGTTTGGGTATAATTTGACTTTTTCCTGAGAACCTGGACAGCTAAATTGAGGTCAGAAAACAGGGCTAAAAACAAGCACTGAAAGATGCTACCTGTTAGCACAGGCTTGATCTCTGTCCTCTCTCACTTCAGCTTTGGTTTTCAGTGAAACAGTGGAGTTCAGAGTGTAAAAACCTGAAAATTTAGGGACACTTTTTAGGTTCAAACTGCATTTACAATTTTCGTCCTTAGAAATTGGTTTCCTTTCTTTTTTCAGGGTACTGTTGCTCAGATTAGTCAGATCCGTGAATCTTCCCACTTCTTTCATGAGGAGAGGGATGTGAGAATCAGCTATTTCAAATGCTAAAAAACCACAAGGACCAAAGCAAATGTTTGGAAAATAGTTAGCAGATTGCTTTCTTAGTTGCTTTTGGGAGAATGTTTGATTCTGCTAAAAATGGCCACTTTCAGCGTGCCACAGGATGAACTTTCTGGTTCTTCGATGATTTAGGAAAAAAATATGTCCAAGTTCACATGTGTTCGTATGTATATGTTCATATGTATGTGAAAACACAGAGGACTTGCAGCCACCTCCATGGGGGTCACAAAAAGAAGTTGATGGAGCTAGAGGTAGGGGATTTTTTTTTTCCCACTTGCTGAGATGACTTTGTGATATCAAGCCTGATAAGTATTATAAAATGTATGTTTTACGAGGCTTTGTTTTGTTGGGGGGCTTTGGGGGGGGGGGGTTAATAACTTGAAGGCAGTTTCAGTTTTATCTACGACACATGTTTCATCAGGCTGACAGATACCTGTGTGCTCTGGGCAGTATTCTGCCACGGCACACGACTGCAGAGGGAAGGGCTGCCTTAGTCCCGTCATCCCTCTCGAAAGCTTATTTTGGGTGAAGTAACTTGTCAAAGAATGTGCTAAAGGACTGATTCTGCCGCCAGTGGGAAATCTGCAGGTACGGTGGAAGACATGACAGCGTTGTTACTCCGGGATTCTCCCTTTTAGGCAGAGCCTTGTGTGGTCATTTGCTAGAGGTTTGAGTCTGGGTGCCCAGTTAGGCGATTCTTACAGCAGCAAGACTTGAGCAGGAGGTGGTTGTCACATACTTTCTCTATTACACCCCTGAGGCAGTTGATGTAGACAACCATGGTGTGATTGAGGAAGCCCATTCCTCTTGACATCTGGTATTTAATAATATCTTTTGCTTTAAATGAGCAGTTGAACACTATGGCTTGAACTAATTTCACAGCATTTTAGGCCAGAGGAGCCTGTTAGGTTATAGAACCGAGACTCACCGAGGCTGGCAGGCACCACTGAGATCAACTCCTCCAACACAACTGCTCACGCAAGGTCAGCTGGAGCAGGTTGCTCAGGGCCATGTCCAGTCAGGTTCTGAGTATCTTCAAGGATGGAAATGCCACAACGTCTCTGGGCAACCAATGCCAGGGTTTGACAACTCTTACAGTAAAAAGGATTTTTTCTTGCATTTAAAAATTTCCTATATGTCAGTTTTTGCCCACTGCCTCTTGTCCTGTCACCAGGCTTCACTGAGACAAGCCTGGCTTAATCTTTTTTACTCCCCCCATCAAGTATTTATACACCTTTTCTCCAAGTTGAGCAGTCTCATCTCCATCTCTCCTCTTAGGTCAGATGTTCCAGTCCCTTAATTACCTTTCATGGTCTTTTGCTGAACTTGCTATGGTAAGTCCATGTCTGTCTTGTGCTGGGGAGCCCAGACCTGGACCTGGTACCCCAGGTGTGTCTCACCTGTGCTGAGTAGAAGAGGGGAAAGGTTAAAGTACCTGCCCTGGTTTCCTGTATATACCATTAAATTTCTACAATATATATTGATGCCAGAAATTTAAGACAAGTGAAGACGTTTCTGGCCTTGTAAGTCGAAGACGTGGGAGCCATACCTCAGAAAATGGAAGAAGCAGAGGTATGTTTTAGTCACACATCTGATACGTACCTAAGATAAAGATCCAAGAAGGTAAGAGAAAATGAATGCCTCGCCAGTCTGAGAGGACAGTGGAAGACTGGAATAATATTTATTGCCAAATTTGGTAATAAATTTTATCAACAAATTATGCAGGTAGGTATCAGTTGCAGGAGGGAGGACCCTCTTCACTGTCTCACTACTGTTCTGTCCTGTACTGTGTCCCACCCGCTGATACTTGGGTGGTGAAAAAATAATCAAAGGTGGTGAAAAAATAATCAAAAAAATCTGGCTAATCTTGTACTGGGGGAAATAGTCCCTTCCTGGATTCAGCAGGCAAGTGGCTGAAGCCCTGAAGCGTGTGATTTGTACACAGTCATTATTGTAGTGCAGATCTGCACGTGTTATCAGGTCATCATATAAACGAGAGATCTTGTGCCTCCCTGGTGAGGGAGAAGTAACCTTCCAAGGAGGTTGCCTGAGGAGAAGGTAATTTGTTTATCTGTCACTTGGTAGTTTATTGGTTTCAGTACGTATTTAATAAGCTTTGCACTTGTACTGCATTTTTCTAAAACAAGAAGGTGCACTCTGAAGGGAATATGAGGCTGACACTGCGGCTGGGCTTAAACAAGGCTGCAGAGCTGATATTTAGGCAAAAGACTGAGGAAGCCATGCAGCCACTGACCAGGACACCAGAGAAAAGCAAGGAATGAGGAGTGGGGCTATCAGGAGAGCATGGAGTATTTATTTCATTCCTTTCTCAAGGCAGATGGGAGAAAAGGCGGTGATGGCAGTGCTGGAGGAGACCAGAGCACTTAATGGTGCAAGAGTGAGATGATGAGATGCAGAAGCTGTATGATGAACCTTGGCTTTGGGTAGGCAATGACAGAAAATATTCAGGCTGATAAAATTTGCCTTAGAGTAGATGTGCACTTAGATTATGATAGAGTACAGTCTGTGGCCTGAAGGCAGCCATACATAACAGGAGTAGGGAACGGCATGGGAAATGAAGTTTTGGAGGGCAGACCTGTGATAAGGAGCAGACTGAGGCTCACAGCCCTGGCAGAGGAAGAAGCACAGATTGCAGGATTGAATGCTGTATTGCGTGCTGAAGAGTTTAATCAGTTCAGTTTAAATGCAAGGATGCCTGTAACTAAGGGGCTTCGACCTGACACGAGGGAGTTGCTGTGAGGTCAGCTGGGATGACTAGCCAAAGCCTGGGCTCTCTGCAGGAGAAAAGGGCAGGAATTATGAGGACCTTAAATCTCAACTAACCTTGTAATGCAGGGCTTGCAAACTAACCAGGTAAGGGACACCTCAAACAAACAGAGCAAAATAAAAAGCTAACAAGGAATGGAAAAGTGGCATGTCAGCCAACTAAGCTGAGGATGGCTGGTAACATCTAGGAATACAGTGAAAATTAGCACCAGTCCATTTAAGTTGTCTTTGCTGATCAAGGTCAAAAAGCAGTAGGAAACTTTTCCAGACGCTTGAATAGGAACGGCAAGGTATAAATAAGTGGGAAATGATGCAATGAGGATAAGGGAGAGATTTGAAGTAGATGTATTGGCTAAAGGACTGTGGAAGGAAAGCCAAGAATGGGATTCAGGGTATGGAAACAAGAGCTACAGGAATTGAGACAGAAGCAAATTCAGAGTTTAATGCACTTATTCCAGGAAAATGCAATGGTTTCTTTCCTACAGTCGCAATAAAAAATACCACATTTGCTTACTCGTCAAATAGCAATGCTCTTTAACAGCTCTCTGAATGGGTGGTGTATTTTGAAAACATACTTGAAGAATATATAAGTACGGGAGTATATATATAAATATGGAGCAACCACAGGGCCATTGGTCTGAGTGTAATCATATGCAAAGATTTAAAGTAAATCCTGAAGGAACCACTGGCCAAAGTGTGTGTGAGAGGGGCTGTTTGCTACAGTGCTGTGTGGCAGATAGAAATAAATAAGTTTTGGATGTCAGGAATCTCTATGTGAAAGTTAAGGTGGAAAGGAGCCAGCTGAAGGGAAGTTCACAACTGTCGGTGTCGGGAGAGGAAGTTCTGGGTGATTAAAATGCTCCTCAGGGGTAGCAGATAGAAATTTAGCTAAGCAAGAAATGCTTCTGGCATTGTAAGTTGTTCCCCTCTTCCCTTTTGCACACGTCTCTCTGTGCACCCTCTCCAGCTTTCAGTGGGAGACTAGGATTCCTGGGGGGGATTGAGATTACTTGGGGGAATTGCTGAACATTGGTTCCTTTTCCCAGATCCCCTGGGGCACTGCCAGCTGCCTGCCTGCTGGGCAGATGGACACCGCTGCCAGCCCTGGCTTGCAGCACTCGCCTTGGTGCCTGGGGAGGGCACGGACCAGCAGAGTCCCCTCTGTAGCCTGGCTGCACCAGGATCACACCTCCATGTCACCTTGGGGGTGTCCTTGTCTCAGTTCCCCATGCTGCTACCATTACCTCCACTGTGCCTGGACCTAGATGCTCACATGTCCAGGCAGCTGCTGCTCACAAAAAACAGAATGAAACTTGGCGAATCCCACAGGGACCGGCCCTGAGTGCAGGAGCATCACCAGCAGGTCACCAGCTCAAGGGTTTTGGTCCTATTAACAGAGTTAGGAGCATTCCTTGGGAACAGGCTGTGTTAGGAAAACACTGATATTTGCAGGGAGAGGGTCACTTAGCAGGAGAATAAGACAATTTATTTTATTTTCTTTGAGGAGATTAGGAAATAATATTGGTAACAAAAGCTTTTATATATGTAGTCAGAAGCATGGATGTTGCCCCAGAAGTAAGTTGGCATTAATAAGCAATAGCACTGATCCTTCCTGAGGAGCTGGTGGGGAAGCAGCAGCAGAGGGATCATCTCTGGATGGGGGGACAAGGGGGGTTTCCCCTGGTCTTTTCTGCCTCCGTCTGGCTATTTTAGTTACAGTGGAGAAAAAAAATAATGGTCAGTTTTGCCTTCACTGTCTCCCAGCAAAGAGTTTCTCTTGGCCCTTTCACCTCCACAGCTTTTTCTTATAAGGAGTGATTCATGCGTGCGCTTTCATATGGAAGTGGATTTGCAAGACTTGCCAAACAACGCAGCTCTTAAAAGCACAGCTGGGTGCTGACACGGCAGTGTTTCCCTCAGTCCAGAAAGTTAAATCCAGAAATAACCTCCCATCTCAAGCAGCTCCATGACTCACGCAGGCTTTGGGGAGGGTACAGGGATTCCCGTCCCCAGAAAGCCCTGCTGCCGCCGGGGAAGCAGCGCTGAGCTGTCAGAGCCTGTGTGAGGAGAGGTCGTCCAGCCCCTGAGCCCAGAGCAAATGGCTTCTGGGGGAGACAAGAATTAGAGGAGACAGGCAAGGAGGGAGCTGCTCAACCCGAGGGCTAAATGCTCCCTTTCTGCCCCAAAGCTGGAGGAAAATGCCCCGGCTGTGCCTGTGGAGCAGGATTGCTAGGCCCTGGATGAGGCTCGTTTCCCGTGCCTGGGAAGGGCTGGGGCATCAGTCTACAAAACTTCCTGCCAGGAACACTGGGCTCGGGCTCCCTGGGGATGCGCGTCTTCAGGGGAGAGGGGGGGATGATGTCTGTACTCGTGGTCCCGATTCACCCAGCTTTCTGGCTGTGCTTTGTGCAGTGGCTGGGCTGGTGACTCCTGAATGACGTGTTTTCTGTTAAACGATCTAAGCCATTTTGTGGCTTGTCCAAAACTCAAGGGGGTTCATCCTCATGAACAAGTACCTCTGTGTCGGTCTTCCATAAAGAGTGAAAATACATGCTATGAGATCTGCAGTAAATTATTCTGACTATTGAGATATAGGTAGCCGTTAAGATAAAGATATCCATGCAGTAGTTACAGAGTTACAGTTACTCTTCACTACCTGGGATTTCTTGCTGGGCTGGTCTTTGCTCCCATGCCAGTCCTAGAGTATGAAGATTTAGGTAAAACTATCTATGGAAATACTTCATGTTTCTTCCTTTTTCTATGGGTTATGCTTTTATTGTTTTTAAACACAGCTAACCTGACTTAACCTTTGTATCTACTGTGTTAAAATTATTTCCAGCTCCTCACAGCTTCATCAGGAGTGTGAATGTAGCGTCAGCACAGGCTCTGCCTGCAAAGAGATACATATATGTGTTAACTAACATGGGTGTTTTGGGGAGACAATATGGTCTTTTTCAGCATTTTAGATTGGACCTGTCCCACAGGCATCAAGAGATAAGATACAAAAGTGGGATACTGTCACGTCTGCCTCTTTTCCCACTCCCAGTGTACGCATGTCTACTCTGACCCTTCCTCCAGGTTTCTTCACTGCCCTTTCCTAGAGGGACATAGGGGCTTTCTGCCACCTCTGTGGGAAAGCTGAAACACAGAGTGGAGCCAGCAATGGCTGAAAACCTGCGGCAAGCACTGACAGCACCCCCAGCCTGTCCCTGCTGCTGGCACTGGTGGGTGCAGACCCGTGGCAGTGGGTCCATGGAGTCTGAGGCCAGGAGGGGTAGCTGCGGCTCACTAAGCCAAAATTTCTCATGAACCAGAGCACAGCCCAGCAAATCGCACTTTTGAGCTGAAAAGTGCGTGTGTGGGTAACATTATTGTTATTTTTCTTGCTGTTCCTGCCCATACTCCACTTCCTTCAGATGAAGCAATAGGCTGGAGATGACTCGGCTGTGCCATGGAGGAGCCGAAGCCAGCAGCTGGGTCGGCGGCTCGCCTGCTCAGAGCATGCTGTGTGTATTTGCAGAAAACCCAGACCAGCAGGAGCCTGGCAAGGCTGCCTGGTCAGTCACTGGGATTTACATCAGGATGACGAGAGCACATTTATTATGGTGAAAATATTCTATGCAGTTCAGCACGCTTTGCCAAAGCGTTCTTAGGAGAAGAGAGCGATACAGCCCAGAGCAGCAGGACAAAAGTCTGTCTGGGCCATTTAGAGCTGGTAGGGAGTTTTAGGCAATATTATTAACTGTGTAATGCTTTTTTAGTGAAGCTTGTGGAGGAAAACCCTTGTATCTAATGGAATAACTGTCATTATTTCCTGGCTCTGAAATATTTCCAGTCTCCTGCGGTATCACATGTACTGGAGAGGTCTTGCATATTGCCTGTTTGCAAGGGCAGTGAAAGGCCAAGGCTGGGGGAGTGGAGGGAAAGGAGAGAGGAATTGGAGAAAGTAAGGTTTTAATAGCAGAAAATACATTTTTTCTCAAAACTCCATTTTATTTTTTTTTATTATCGCCAAGATTAATTAAGGATAGAAGTCCCTGAAATAAGGATCATTTGAAAGAGATCAGCTGGGAATGAAGCTTTAGCAAAATTGTCAAAAGACTAAACACATCGTTTATCTCTACGCCACAGCTGAGGTGCAACAAAAAATATATTCTGCTGAGCACTGAAAATGTGACTCAGTTATGCTCGTGTGAGCATTTGTATGTTGTTAGAATAAAACCCCGGGGTTTTGCAATTGGCTCGGGTACTAAGCCCTTTGGGATGGCTGGTGTGAGGGGACTTGCCTGGTTGTAGGCAGGCTGCTGTTCCCTCAGTGCATTGCAGCAGATGCACCCGTAATGGCTGCTGGGGACCGTGGGATGCGATGGCTTGAAAATTACTGATGAAAAGCTTGGTGGGAAGCTGTGTGTTGCTGTTGGACATGGCCCTTTCCTAGGGCCTGCACCAGGCCTTGCTGCTTCTCCCAGGAGCTCTCCTGCCTTCCCTCCTTTCCTGTGGGCTCCCTGGCAGGACACGAGTCCTCTGCAATGCAAAGAAAACAAGGGGGGAAAAAAAAAACCCAGAATGAAGTATGTGTGATCTCCCTTTCCACCCTGTAAACTGCTTGATGTTATGCAGTGTGGCACTGGCAGTCAGGAGCGATGGACAGTGCAGGGAACAGTTTATTTAAGTGATATAAGTCATGCTTTAAATCCAGCCCTGCTCTTTTCCACCCCATCTGAAGTGTTCTGCTGGTGCCCCAGCCTCCCAGGCCATCAGTGAGCACCTCGTCCTCTTCAGAAGATGCTGCCATCCCTAGCAATGTGCGGGGTGGTTTGTGGCTGCGTGGCGGCCTGCCACCCCCCCCCGCCAACTCCCCTTTCCCTCCTGGAAAGCTGCGGTTTCAAAAAGTGCAGCTCAGAATGACAGGGGCTTGCAAGGTACGTCTTTTAAGGAGGGTGTCTATGGGCACCTTCCCTGAATTGGATTGCACCTCCTGGGAAGAAAGAGAACGGGAACTCCTTTCTTCTCCTCTGTTTCCATGCCAGGCAATTCATTTGAACATCCAGCAAAAGCGTTCAGAAAGGCTGAACTATTGATGCTGATGGCCCTTAGCCCTGCTGTGGGGCGAGCAGCAATGCAGACCCCAGCAAGGAGCTCACGGTGTCATCACCTTCCTCCGTACGCAGGTTTGGAGCACATGTGCCTGTGCATCACTATGTGTAAGTGAAACCTGTTGCCATGGTGACAGCAGGGCTTTCTAAATATGTGATGCCCAAAATTGCATGGGCATTAACTGCTGAGGTGCATGCAGGGTCCCTGCTGATATTAGACACATGCTGTTGGGGCTCACCAGAAGAGAAAGCATTTGTGCTGGTGGGTGAATCTCCTGAACTGGTGTCATTAATTACAGGTTGCTGATTTGTATCTTCCACAGGGCCCTGGGTGCTCCCCAGGCTGCACTGGCTGGCTCCGGGACCCTGTGCGCTGTAGCTGATAAGAAGTCGGACTATATTTATCTTCCAAGCGCAGGGAGGGATTTGCAGCATTTGCACTACTTGATGTGGCTGAGTTCCTTCCTCGCTTAAAGCAACATAGCTGTTCCAATGCTTATCTGTGCGGGGCTGAACGGAGGTAGGGCGAGATTACACCTGATACAATCATCAGTCTTGTAATTACATGCAAAAGCCCCAGCCACCCTCCTGGGTTTAGTGTACAAATCTAATTTGTACAGGCACGGAAGTGTTACCGGCAAAGGAAACCTGCATTTGCCTGTGCTTTTCGGTGAGAGCTCTGGCGCAAAGTGCAGCGATGTGTGCGTGAAGCTGCAGGGCTTGCCGTGCAGGTGTCCATCGGTCTGTGTGTGGTTGTGTCCCACAGGGGAGAGGTGGGAGGTTCACAGGCTGGCCACCCCATGGTCCCCATGATGCTTGTCCCTCCTCAGCACAGGGATGGCATTTACTCAGGAGCTGAGAGCTTTTCTGCACCAGCTGCCCATCTGCACGGCCACCACGCTGAGCTGGGGTGTTGGAGCAGCAGGACGTGAGGCCGCGGTGCCCCCAGCTCCCTGCGGCAGCTGGGGCTTTCCCAGCTCTGGTGCCAACCATGCTGGGGAGAGCTGTGTGACGACCACCCACCCACTCCCCATTGGTCTGCTCCAGCACTCCCAAAGAGACTTTGGTATCAATGAGAATTAGGAAAATACCCCGGACCTTTTGTTCCTACTGCTGTAAATCATAAAGATAAAAAACCTTTATTCTGGACTGGTTGGTGAGACCCCTCTCCTCAGGGTGGGCAGCTTCTGGGCTACCCTCTGATTTCAATGTGAGGCTTTGCACAATGTGGGGCAGGATATTGGGGTCTGGCCCCCACTGACAAAAAGCTCCCCTCAGGTTTCAGAGCCAGCGAGGCAGCTCAGCGGGATCCATGGGTGCGTCTTTGCAAGCTGTGGGAGATGCATGTGGGGTGAGATGGAGCTGGAGCACAGAGGGAGAGGGTGCAAGTTGAGGGTCCTCTTCAGCCTTGCGGCAGGAAGAGGAGAAGGGAATATGGCAGGGGACACAGCTCCTGCTCGACCTGCCTCCCAGAGCTTCCCAGCCTCTTGCAGCAGCCGAAAGCTTCCTAATGTCAGATTTCCTGAAAGCAGACAAATAGCTGATATTTGAGGTATGAGGCACGGAGGGGCAGAGGGGGGCTGGTGGGGAACAGAAATACAGTGCCACAAACCTTCCAGAAGCCATGGCAGCTAATACACAACTAACTTAGAGGCAAAGGCACAAAGGGAGGAAGGAAGCCTGTGGGGCAACCCTGCAATGGGCAGCTGCTCACTGGAAAAGCAGCAAGGAAAAAGGGGAGACAGAAACACTTATCTGCCGATGAGAAACCGTGTATATAGAGAGGGAGGCCAGCAACAGGAATTACTCAGATGGTATAAAGCCATCAGGGACATCCTCCCTCAGCAGATGCCCCTGTGTAGGACCAACAGCTTCTGCGCAGGGTCTGGTCTCCAGGTCACTCCAAGGTGCACAGCCAAGCATGGGGCATGTGGGGCTGGGGCTCAGCTGTAGCCAGTGGCATTCAAGGGGGCAGAAAGGAATTTAGTGGGAGGGAGGGAGGCTGGGGGATGGGAGCCACGCATTACTCCTGTTTCCATTTCACAATGGAGGCGAGGAGGTGTCATTTGGAGCTTGGAGGTGGTTGTGCTTTTTAAATACTGAGTGAAATGTGAAAAATAAAATTGTTCCTGGTCCTACACCCTCAGAATGATTTCTGTTGGTATTTAATCCTGCTTGTGTTTCCCTGCCCACCGTGTTCTGGTTTTCTCTGTGCTTTTGTAAGTGGTGGGAAAGCAGCACGCTGCTAATTACAACCCAGGGCTGTTTGGACATGGAACTGAGAAGGGAGGTGAAGAGAAATAAGTAAGTAAGTGAAAAGTTCCGTCATCATTATACATCTATTTCCCACTCTTTGCAAAGCCCACCAGTTTGTTTCTAGGGAGACTGCAAGTTATTGGTAGCAATTCACTGAAGCCTGGCTGGCTCAGGGTTTGGCTGGAGGTGGTACTTGCTCTCCAAAATTTGCATCGCTGGATGAGCCAAAAACTGCTGGCGTCAGGGGTCTTGCTGCCATGCTTTCCAGGGGGACATCTGCATGGCCAAGGTGGCACTGTCCACTCCCTCCCCATGGGTGCAAAAGGGGGTTTTGGGGGCCAGCGTTGGCTGCGGGGCAGGATGGGCAGCTGCTGCCGCAGTGTCCAGGGAAACAGTGCAGTGTGTGCACCAGCAGAGGCGTTTACTTTTATGATGACCGTATCTTAAAAGCTAGTTTTTTAATCTTCCAGGCTCTCTTTGTTTTCACATGCCAATGGCTTGCACAGTCATATCCTTCATTAAAAACAAACACAAGGCACTGGGTTGCCTCTGTGTGGGAGATGCAGGCCTCAGTAACAGCAGCACGAGGAGCAGGGAGCAGTGGCAGAGGTGTGCATCGCTGGACACTCCTTTTCCCTCCTTCTTGTGTGGCGGGGGGGCCGGCAGGAGGGAGCTGGCATCGGATAAAGGCAGGGGCTGGTGCTGCCTGCCTGGCTCCTGCTGCCAGTCAATTAATTAATAAAGCTTCCCAGCCTCTCATCCAAGCCACCATTTCAGCCAGTTTGTGCTCCCTTTGGCAAGTCGTCTGTGACTGTTTTTATTCACTTTGCTTTCTAGCTCCAGGTCCCTCAGCAGGCTGCCTCAGCTCAATAAAAATTCATGCAAACTATACACAAAATGGGGCCACAGGTGTTCCCCCCGCTTAATCCTCAGGCTTGCAAATTTGGCCACCCGAGCTCTCTGCATCATCTCCTTGCGTCCGTCATCCTGACGTCATTCAAGGCAGTTGCATGGTAGCTGGCTGCCAGCAGGTTTTCTCCTCCTGGCGTGTGTCTTTTTGCTTTGTTTCAGATTTTGTGGGATTTTGAGGTTTTTTTGGTTTGTTTGGTTTTTTGACAACCCAAAGGGCAGGAGATGGTTTCAAATCAAAGCAAAGCTTTGCAGCTTGGCTCTTTGGGCAGAGGCGGGTAGCCTGGCAAACTCTGCAGTGGCAGGGTGACCTCTTGGGAGATGAATTAGGAAAAGGCACCTGGAGGCAGGAAAGGCGTGTGTCCTTGATGTGCTTCTCCTGCAAGCTTGCCCATCTTCCCTTCCCTGCTACACAGACCAGACACACATCTGCCCAGCACACCAGGGCTCTGCCCCTGGCCCCTCCACAGCCCTGGTCCTACCTGGCTGGGGCATTCAGGAGGGAGCTGATTTCACTTGGCTGTTGAGCAGCTAGACCTCATACCAGTGAAATCCATGAATTATTGGTAAGAAAGCAGTGCTTCATTGGGACACTCACAGCCACACTGCTGCGGACTTTCCCAGCTGGCGTTAATTGCCGCAAAAATTTATGCAGGATTTTTTGGCTCCCTGGCTCCCATCGTGCCATGCTTGCTTCTCCTGGTTCCTCCCTTTCGCTGGCGATGGCCTAACATAGTAAGCAGAGAAATTCCTAAGGATTAATGAATTTAATCCAGCCTCTGCTGAGACAGAGCCCTGGCGACTGCTTGCAGCGCTTGTGTGCAGGGAGGGTCTCATCAGCACAAGTGGCTGGTGGGTGGGGGCAGGACACGGGCTCCGAAGGTGCTTCTGTGGGGCGGTGTCTGCTCCCTGCCCATGTGTCTGGGGGAGCACAGGCAGCCCTTTGGAAGGTTTCTATGGCTCAGGGATTTATTATTCAGCCTCTTATGCCTGGTAGCTCTTTTGGAAGATGCGTGTTTCTTTAACAGGAAGTTGTGCAGAAGCTCTGGGAGACAGCGCACCTTAGGGATGTGCTGGTGATGCCCTTTTCTGTTTCTGTCTCTGTGTCAGCTTTGGAGGCACCCTGAGAGCTGGTACCCAGCTGGCTCCAGTGCCTTTGGTGCCCTCTGAGGCCTGATGTCTCCAAATGGCTCTATAAACTGGTCTGCACAGGGATTAATTTAATCCCAAAAGTTTTGACTGCAGTTGATGTAAATACCTGCTCTCATTTTAGCAGTCGCTGGGGACCTCCTGGCACACGGGTGGATGGAGTTGATGCTTCCTATCAACTGTCTTAAAGTTTTGCCCGAGCACATGTCCCTGCAGGAACATGGAGGAGCCGTCCTGTGGACCTAAGGCATCCTCCCCAAACCACTGCATGGGTTGCCTTCAGTTCATCTGTTTGGTTTGTAACAGCAGCGTTTCCACCTCTGATCTCTCCTCGTGTTGGGCTCTCCTCCCTGCAGCCACCAGTGCAGCGCTGGCAGGAGCTGCCGCCTGATCCTGGGCAGCTGGGGCTGGCTGATGCCAGCGCTGCCGGCTCCCTGCACCAGCAGCCGTGCCACTGCCCCAACAGCCCAGGGTGAAGCCAAAAGGAAAGTTTCTGAGTGCTGTGCAATGAGTAAAATCCGAAGAGAAAAAAAAAATCAGCCTGTGTTTGAAAATGAAGAAATTTCCCTGTTGGGTTTGTTTGGGTTTTTTTTAAATCTTCAGAAGAAAGACCATTGGGAAGTGTTAGATTGTTGCTTCTTCATCAGCCTTTGTCTTGTCAGAGAAGAAAGGTGTTAGTGGAGAGAAATGGAAGTTGGTACTTGGATTTTTCAGCTGGAGATGGAGGAGCAAAGAGCCCAAATCCCTCCAACCTTTGACTTGTGCAATTATGCTTTCCACAGCAGAAAATCTCAGAGGGCTGAAAATACCAACATTTATGATAATTAACATTGTTACTAATTGGTTGTTTTCCATTAGGCATTAAAAATGCGCTTGTGGTTCATCCTTCTGCAGTGTTTGACACAAGAAAATGTCACTTCTCACTTTCCAGGCCCTGCCTTTTCCCATTGCCTGGCAGTGCAGGCAAGTTTTCCCTCACCTCAGCTGTGCCACTGTGGAATCTGGTTTGAAAGGTTTCTACGTGGTCATATGCACTGCAACCCCAACATCTCTTCTCTCTCTGCCATCATCCTTCCCCCAGCCTCTGTCTCTTCTTCATCCTCTTATCTCTCATCATCTGGTCCCACAGGTCTTGCTGTGCAGGACAGACCACACGCACATATCCATCAGCCTCATCTGGGCATTTCCAAGCAGTTTGGTTTATGTTCAAGAGAGAATTAATATGATTTAAAAGAAAACAAATTTGCCTTGAAAACTGCAGATTTATATTCTAGGGCATACGAAGGATCTCAGGGATTTAGCTAACTTGTATGAAAACAAAACAAGAAAAAAAAAAAAGCCAAACCAAGGGAAAAAACCCTGCTGCAGGCAGTATTAGCTGCCAAAGCCATAATTGTGCAAAACTGGAAATCCCTTGCTCAGCTGAACCTAGCACATCAGCATAGCATCTTAAGTGAATTAGCTGGCACTGGAAAGCTAGTGTTTCTTATAAATAATAAACCAAACCTCTTTTTTCAGGTCATCCTGACAGTTTTCTTGGAAATCTGCAAAATATAATTCTTATGTTAACCAGCTGTGTCATCAGGATCAGCATTTTGGTTTTCTGATGGGGAAAGCAGTACAATTCCTATAGATTACAAAATTCTGTCTGTAATGCAGAAATAGATCAGCTATGAAGTGATAATTAAAAAAAAACCCCAAAACATTATCCCTGCAATTTATGGATGTGTTTATATTGCATGGTAATTTATTCTGTTATATTGCTGCTTTTCTTGTTGTTGTTTGGCTTTTATTTGTCCTTATTATTCTTCTATGCCTAGAAAAGTTGTTCAACTGCCTGCCCAAGAGCGGGATGCTGGTGCACACTGTGGGTGGGACTGCCTGGTCTGTGCTGTGGGGATGATCCCAATCACTCCCATAGACTTGGGTGCATTCATAAATATTAAGAGTAGACTGAAAAAGGAGGCATGGTAGTGTGATCATCGTATTTAGTGAAGGAAAACTGTTTAGTGTTCTTGTTCTTCCAAGTCTTTCTAGTTTGTAGTACATAAGGAGCAAGGCCATTTTGTTAGCATGACTTTTCTTACTGGAGATCCCTCTGCTTCTACTGCCCAGGTCTCTCAGGTCCTGTCCGCAGTCACTGGGGGTTTCAAATTTCAAAATGTTGGGTAGCGACAAACTCCTAAACCACCTCTTTTTGTGTGAATCTCATGAAACCCAGAGAAAGGCTTTTATAGAGATCCAGTAGCTGGTTGATGCCTGTCTGACAGAAGCAGTGGGATGACTATGCATGCAAATAGGAAAGTGCTGACCAAAGCCATTTGGGAATATGCAGTGTCATTCCCAGCCTGGGTGTGGGGGGATTGGGAGTTACAGTGGGTGAACAGTTATTTCCTGGGAGCGGTTTCTCATGAGCATGGCTGTCATCTGAACTCTGTAGTTAAATGGTTTTATGTACAATATGCCATTATGAAGCCATTTTGTGTCCACATCAAAGATGGAGGCCACTGGTGGTTTGATTCCCCTTCTTGGTCTAGTAGAAGTGTCCTTCAGGACATGCCCAATCCTGAGTAACTCCATGAACCATCTCTTATGTCTGCATGTTTCAAATCACAGATAACAGGGCTGAAGAAGGAGGCACAGAAGAAAAACCTCAAAACGGCTCACGGCGTGGCTCAGTCAGGCTCACCGGGTAGCTCTCTGATCTTGTCTTCTCATCAAGAGCAGTTCCATGGCCAGATAAAGAGGTCCCAGAGCATTGTGTGGGTGACTGGTTTCCAGGCCTGGATAGAACTAGTGAGGTTGAGGCACTGGGATCTCGTTTAACTTTTGAAATGGGAAAAGCTAGCTATGGAAAGATAGACCCCAGAGCAAAGTATGAGGGTTATCCTGTGCAGTGTAGTGAGTGGGAAAAGCCTAGGAGGACAGGCCTGGGAGATTCCAAAGGAAGAGGGAATAGCTGGAAAATAGCAAGACCCTACTAGGCAACATGGCTTTTGATCCCCAAAAGTACATAAAAGAAGGGATATGTAAAAGCAAACATCCAAGAAATAAATGCTGAAAATGTTGATGTCTGTCTTCTCTGTTGTATTTCAGGTGGGTGGCAGATAACACATTGTCTTGTGGACCAAAGGATCCATAATGGTGCCTGAGAAGACCTGGAAGCTCCTCTGGACTTCTAATGAACAACACTAAATCTGGCAAAGCTACAAGCTTATGAGATCTCAAGGCATCTGTCCTCTCAGATAACATTGCTAAAAGTAAGTACAGTTGGTGGCCATTTAACACAGATCTGATCACAAAATTTGCATATTAGAAAATCCTTTGGGATCTTAAAGTGGTTACCAAGGGTAGATGCTGAAAATGGGCAAGTTTGCCCAATATACTGTCCAGGAACCTGCAATGGAAATAGAAATTTCAGTGGCCTTCTCCACATGGATAAATCCCAGTGTTGTTTTGTGTGACTGGAAGGACTTGGAGTATTGTTGTCATTTTGACTGTTTTTCTAGAGAAAGGAAGGAAAATCAATTGAGTAAGCCAGCCATCGGAGGATCCTGAGGACAGACCCGTTCAGCTGTCACTGCTGGCAAACAAAGCATCCCACTGAATTGCAAAGCCTTGTGGAGGGAATAAGAAAATAAAATGAGTTCAGTGACAAGTGGTATTGGGTCTGTCTTAGCTGTGTCAGGAGGGAAGTTGGTCTAGCGCTGGGATCTGCCTCGGCTCCTCCAGGAGACTGACATCCCCAATGGAAGAGGCAACTGGTTACCTGACTTGCTACTCTAAGCCCTAAACCTAGCCATCATTCTCTTGTGTGGTTTCCCACTGGAGGAGATCACACAGGGCCCTTTGCTAGAAAAGCTTAACGATAGCTGTTAGTAAGCGTGAGAGGTTTAAATTTAATTCCATACCCACATACGTTGTCACCACTCAAATTAGAACAGCTATCCCACAGGGATGTAAGAAAACACAGGTTTTAAAAAATACAAGGTAATTAAAACTATTAGAAAAATTAAACATTTTTATAACCTTGGTTTACAAGTTCTCCAGTGGGACTGTGATGCTGGTAATTTAAGATTGGGGGTGGGGGAAAGAAGATGCATGTATCTTGGAAAGTTAATTTGGGGCTGAAGTGAAGGAATTCATCCTGTGTTATGAAAATTGTCAGCAGCTGCAGCTGAAGGAAGCAGAAACAGCTCTAGCCCACTTGTCATACAACTGTCCATATGGAAACACTTATTTGGGAAGAAGAAATTGAGCGCCTTAATATGAAAATCGGTTTAGATTTGCCTCTGAATCAAAAGGTCTTTCTCCTTCAAGATTAAAATTTTGCATTAAATATTAACAAAAGACCGAAAGCAATTTCTGCTGAGTGTTTCCAGTGTGCCTGGGAAGCCATCGGGGAAGAGAGTGCAAGGATTTGCAGTTGCGGGAGGGTGTGTGTACGGGGCTGGGGGCTCCTGGCCTCCTGGGAGCCAGTTGGGCCCCGACTGCTTAGCTCGGCAGGGCTGAGGTCTCAGCCACAAAGTCAGCCTGGCTCAAATAGTCTGAAAATGAAAAATCAGTTCCAGAGCAAAGAACAAAAGAAAAGTGGTTGGCCTCTTCGGAGGTTTGCAATTAAAACAAAGCAATTTGGGGTTGAGCTCTTTGCACTGCTGAAAACCTCTGTGCACTTATTTTTTTGCACAGGGTCGATGCAGAGTTATGTCCATGTCAGGATTCAGTCTCCTTTCTTCCTCCTCCTACTGCTTTGACAAATAGGCAATTGTAAATAATTTAAGACTGTAACTTGTCCAAGTCAGTAACTGCCTTTTAAGAGAAAGAGTCTTTAAGTGCACTAATGTAATTTGTACAGTACTTTGAAGTTCTGGATAACAGATAATAGGTTTGATTTTATTTCAAGGTGTTTCTGGCCAGAGTAGCCTGGCTCCTGGAAAAGGTTAAAAAAGCATATTTCCATCTCTGCCAAATTTTAGGGATGGCTGGACCTAGATTCTGTCCATCTTCGTCTCTGGGTGCTCTTTGCTTATAAAACACTTCCTGTGTGAGAGTGTTCCCCTGGCTTGCAGGTGCCGGAACGGTGCCCTGGAAGGTACAACCTCTTTCCTTCCTGCCCCTTCTCCCCCTAAACCCTTGTGTAGGCAGGGAGGACAATGTGCTCAAAAAAATGAAGCTAAGGGCAAAAAAAATCCAAGCATGCCGTCTGCCTAACGCTTGGAGCAGAGCCAGGCTTTCTGGTATTTAGAGCAAGGGGTACAAGCAAGTTTTTATTTATTGATTGAGAAACAACACAGTGTTTTTCTGACTCGCTATCGGTTTCCAAATCTGATTTAAATAAACTCTTCCAGTGCATAAATCCAGACAAAATGTCATTCACCATATGTTTATTACTAAAACTTGGCGGTTACTTGCATCAAAGTAGTTTTCACACGCAGGCTGTTTGTTACAAAACCTCGGCGAAGCAGGTATAATTAGCAATAGCGCTTGAGGGGGAACTAGGGCTGAGAACAGAGAAAATAATTTCTTTGCTGCTACAGAGGGAGTTGGCGCAGGGACTTGGATTAGAAGCAGCCTTTCCTATCTTGCCATTTTCTTCATGCAGATGACTAAATTTGCATCTTTCATTAATTTTTATAACAATTGGACAAATAGTACCTTGCTCATGTCTTAAAGAAGTGCTTAAAATGCTTGTAAGACTAGCTTAGAAATATCCAGATAAATGGTCTTCCTACCTGAATGGTGATAACTACCTTGCAAGGAAGATGTATGATGAGTTGCAGTATGCCATTTTGCATACAATTAACGTTTATCAACCAGAACACAAAACACCTTCTGAATACATTATTTATATGAGCTTTATAAATGATCCACTTTTGTACTGCTGGCATAAGTCACTCTGATGAAGCCATGCAAAGAGCCTCAAAGGGATAAGCAACTAGCAAAAGATGGCTTTTTACAAAACTTCTCCAACCACTTATATATCACCACTAGGATTATTATCAAGTACTAATAGATTTTGGACTTTCAAATGAAGTTTGAGAGCTCTAAGGAGGCAAAGATAAGAGATCTTTTCCCTTTTTTCCACTTTAGTGTTTATACATGAACAAATAAAATTATAGGCTGATTTTGATATTTTCTTGGCTGCAAAACAGACCTATCAAAAGATTAAATTCATGTGCAGGTATCCCCTTTTAGTTACATTCCTAATAAATATGAACTTGAAATTTTGTCTGAAAGTGGCAAAAGTAAAAAATCTTAAAACCCACGAGTTCTTTCTCCTAACACGTGGAATTTGATTTTTCTTTCCTCTTAGAAAACTGCTCTATGCATGCTAATGGGTCTTTCTAGCAAATCCAAAGATTGATTCTCTCAAAAGAGCATAATTATGCATGCAAAGTCTTTGTCTTTATATCTTATTAAATATTACTTTTTAATTTACTTTCTCCTATTGTAAAATTCTTCAAGTAGAGGTGTGTGAGAGAGAGAGAGGCTGAGTAAGAGATCAATGGAAAAAACACTTCTTGAGAACTGCAGTGCCTCTCCTCTGGGAGGCTTAGTTTGCTCTTGGTGCTGCATCCGACTTTGACATTTTCATGGCTCACAAGCCCATGTTGCCCTGGTTTCCCAACTCAGCTGGTCTCACCAACCTTTCCCTCCAAATCTCCAACTCTTGAGTGCTGTATCACTTACTCGGAAAGTCTTTTCCCTCCTCAAAAGCCCACAACCTTCACTGACACAAGAACCTCTCTGCTATCCTCCACGTTGCATTTCCAAAGCATCTCCTGAATTAAAGATCTGTATTTCTGAATATCTAGTGGGAGAAAACAAGTGGCTTAATTTCAAGGAGGCTCCAGAACTCTTTTAATTTTCATGTGATTTTCACAGTCCATGCCAGCCACTCCACATAGCCAACTCCAGACCTCTTAACACTGGGACCCTCAAATCCCCGTTCATCTCTCTGCTCACCCAGCCCATAGGGACATTGGCTTCTTCCATGACCTCTCATGATCTCAAATCTTCCTTCACCCACAGCTGAGCCCCTCCAGCCTATTCATGTGATGGCCCCATCAAAGTGAGATGGGACTCAGTGAGGAGCTCCTCAATACCTTGTATTGTCACTTTCCCTATCTCCAGTTGAAAAATGTAATGGTTGACTGCCAGGGATCTCTGCACCCTATGGCAAGGAGAAATGAAAATTTCTGTGTATGCTGGGAATGAGTATGTTTAATTTCTAAGGACTTCAGTGCTATGGAAAGGAACTCTGTTAAAGGTGGCTCTGTAAAAACAGAAACAGGAGTGGAAGCAACAGAAGAGTAAAAGAAAATGTTGGCCTCCCAGTGACTACTCTTAATTTTCCAAATAAATTACATGTTTTATGTAATCCATGAATGTAATTGGTTTTGAGGGAGCACAATGAGGCAAGATAAAATAGCATAATCCTCTGGCTATCATATGTACTGTTTAGAGGCACTTGAACAAGATGTAAAGTAAGCAATTGTCATCTGCTGCACATACTGTAGCTGTGCTTCAGCATGTGCTCAGGGAATTAGAGCTCCTCATCTTTGGTTTCAAAACACATACCTGTTGGATGCAATGCCTACCTTGTGATAGAGTTTATGGCTTTCAGTGTTAGCAGCACATATTGGCTGCTCCCGTTGAATCTAGTGGGATGGCTCTTCAGATCTTACTCAGATGGAGGGAAGGTATTGCATCCTGGGGTTAATTGGTAGAGACTGCGAGGGCAGAAGGATGATGCAGTTGGTGTGAAGCATATGAGGTCCACAGTGTCACTCAGTCAGGTATTCCCTTGGGTCTTACTACACTATCAGAGACAAATTAAACCAATTTTTCTAGGTGCTGGAAGGTTATGGGTAAATTTTAGGAATATTACACATGCTGCTACTGTAATTTGGTGATAGAACGTACTATTTTAAAAGCCCTTATGGTACTAACTCTTTCACAAAAGCATTTTTAGTGCATCCAAAGAGTTACTCATACGTTCAAAGGTTTTATTTTCATCATCATGCAAAAAAGAAGAAATAAAAGCTAGATAAATTATATTTTCATAAGGTTTGTTTTCCCATCGTTTTGCATATGCCCTCTGGGGAATTTTCTGGAGCCTAGAAATAAACATACTCAAAGGGCTAAAACCAAGCCCTCTGTTCCTGCTCCAGATACACTTCTGCAGAGGCAGCCGAGGTTATTCATCATCCCCATTCCCTTCTTTTCACCCTCTTGACTGTTTTTTGGGGTTTTTTTTGTTTGTTTGTTTGTTTCCCCTTTGAGGTATTGAAAATGGCATAGCTTTCACTGGCACATTAGTGCTGCTTCAGGTGAGTGGTTAGCAGGTAAAAAAAAACCCTAAGTGCATGGGGAGGCACCTGGGAGGCAGGTTGTGCTGCCAGCACGGAGGCAGGTAATGGAAAACTGGAGGGAACAGACCATTAACCACCTTCCTCTGTGTCCAGCCCTCGGGCAGGGGGAAAAGGCTGCTCCTCTTTCACCTGCAGCCACGTCCTGCCACGCTGCTGGGGCATCTTCAGGAGGGGCAGCCTGCAGAGGCTGCATCTCCAGGCAAGGTAGAGGGGTTGCAGATTGGTGCATACCCTCCCATCCACAGCTCTGGTGCAGCGCTGGACCGAGCCCTCGCCGGTCGTCACCATCCCCATGTGCAGCCACGATGGGGAAGGAAGGAATTTAGAAAACACACAAACCTTTAAATTTTAACAGAGGTATCAGATTAAATATTGTATCTTTTTGAATCACTTCAAAAATCACAGCTCAGGAATGAACGAGAGAATAAAACCCCAATCCAGAAAACAATTAGTTCCCCACATAAGCCCACTGGGACTATTACAGAAGATGGGCTGATTTCAGGACGGCACTCTATGGAAATTAGAGTTTTATTCAGTCTCAAAGGGGAGGAATTGAAAGACGTGGAAAATGTTTTTTAAAAGCGTGCCTTGTGATAAGAATTGGGAGTTTGGGAGCAAGGTAATTGATTTTCTTGAGAATTTGGCCACTGTTTTGGTAGGTGTAAGCTGAAATCAGTGAGAGGGTGCTGGTTTCAGCCAGCGTGGATGAGGCTGCAGTGTCTGCCCAGGGTGTCCCCGCCACCCGAGGTGGCTTTCATCTCCTGGCTGCTGCCAACGTGACAGAACTGATGGGCTCTCCTTGCTCAGGCTTTTTATCTCTTGGCAGTGCTGGTTTTGGTTATTCATCAAGATTTGTGTGTGCGTATGTGTGTGTATAAGTCAATCCTGACACCTTAGAACAACATTTCCCAAAGCAACAAAAATGTTTAGAAAGGAAAATGAAAGAAAACCAAGTTACAGATGATGCATTGAAATGCAAATCTCTGTTGACTCAAATGTGCAGGGATGAAATAACAATTCTATATCACCAGGGTCAAAGAAAAGAAAGTTAAAAAAAAACCCCAAACAAAAAAGAAACTAGGTCGGGCAGGAGCAGGGTAGAGGCCATGAAAATAAGACCTAACGACAGTCCTGTAGTAAGCATGAATGAGTGGCGATGACGGTAAACTGAATGGGATTAATGAGAAATGTAACTTTGCATACAATTAGGTTATTTGTTTGAAATGCTAGATACACGCGTTTCAGCTTATTTCAGTTGCCATACCAACCCAACACAAGCATCACATAATCTTTTATTGCATTATTTTGGCTATGATTACATTATTTTACAACTCTGGTTGCTAGGAGAGCACAGTACCTTTCTGCGCGCTTCAAACAGTTCTTACTTTGCAGAGGCATCAGCTTCTTGTGGCTGGCCTCTGAGATAGCTTGTGGAATCATTAGCAAGGCAAGAAACTGAATTATACATGTAGGAGTGAGTTGCACTGGCAAAACTGCGCAAGAGGATGGCTGGGATTTTCTCCTGCTGCGACAAGTGGCTCTTGCCGGAGAAGAGTTGGGAAGCGAGGAGGCAACAGTCTGGGGTACAACTTTGGAGAGAGTTTTATTTGAGAGGTAGCTTAAGATGAGGAGCTTCTGGTGCTCTTGTGTTGATGAGATAATATTACAGAGTAGAAGTTGCATTTCATGCTATCAGATTCCTTTGCTGGAAAGGCTAACAAACATGGAATTACGACTCTGAAGTTGTTTCTAATGTAAGAGCACAAGCTGATTCCCAGTTACTGACCCACACTATTGCCACAGGATAATCTAACAAACCCAGAGCACAGACAGCAGATAAGGTGTGGGGCAGCTGGCTGCCCTGTGCTTTACAGCACCAGGGCATTGCAGAAATTGAGTGGTTACTATTTAGGATATAACGATGATAATTTCTTGGGGTGCAACACCCAGCAGAAAGCAGTGGCAAGCAAGGCTAAATATGATGGTTTGTGTGTTGGAGAGGGGTGTGGATCACACCAGGCAGGCATGTGGCCTTCCAGATGGACTGGGGGCCAGTGTCAATGGCTTGCAATGACAACTCTGGAACAGGGGGAATACAGTAGAGATCTTGATTTCCTGCAAATGCTGACTGCTGAAGGCAGTGCCAGGAGAGAGGGGGCAAGGCTGGATGAGGGTGTTTCTCTGCCTGGAAAAAGGACCAGCAGCACTTCCCTACCTCTGATATCTCTGGAGGCTTTAATGCTCTGAAGCTTTTGAAGGAAAAGGCATTACGGATCTGTGCATGGATTGTGGTTACACTGGGTAATATGAAGAACTGAAATGAATAGGAAGACAAGAAATACACTGAAATCTTTTTAAAGAGTGTTTAAAAGCCAGGAGCTGTTAACAGGAGCAGATCTTTTATTTTCTTTTTCCTTTTGGATTTATTTATGATTACAGGGGCCCTCTGGGAAGATTTTTGTCCCTAAACTACACCCAATAGTGTGAAATGGAAGAAAATTTATTTGATTTTTTTTCCCCTCAATCTTCTTCCCTCATGTGCCTTAAATTGTGATTGCAATTAAAACAAAAGCCCAGTTGCCCAAGAAACAAAACAGAAATTCATGGGGCAGCCTAAATATCAGCCTCATCTTATTTTCCTTTCGTTTTCTCCTTTGAGAGTCACAGCAACTGGACAACACAGGCAACAGTGTCAAGCCAGGGACTTGAGAAACAGCATGCACATCTTACAACAAAAACATGGAAGCAGAGCGTTCGTCGCTCCTTGTGACAGCCGCGTGTCTCCTCGGAGGCATGGAGGGACAGAGATTTCGGGCACAGACCTTCAGGAAGAAGGATTTGATCTCCCAGACCGTGCTCCGCTTGAAAAAGCTGCCAAACTAACATTTCTCAGCGGTACAGGACCCTCCTCCCTCTGCTACGAAATGTCAGGCTTTGGCATCTGCGAAGTACCTCGCTGCTTTGAAATGACAGCCTAGCTCTCCAAAGTGTCACCAGCGATCCAGTCCCCAATTAACGGCGTGGGTTTGGGGGTTTCTGACACTGTTCTCAAAGCTCCTGTGGGCTGCTGCAGCCTACAAGCCTGGGATTGTTTCTGCTTTGCAAGACTCAAAGGAGAGGAAGAGGAAAAAAAGCTGGGAAGGAAAAGCTGCGGTTTCATTATTCCATGCTAGCAGGATAACAGAATACATTTCCTTTAATACTAAAATGTGTCATTTGAGAAAAGATCCTGCTGTCTGATCAAGCTCTCCATTAGTTATTTTTGCATGTGCATGCACAAATCCAGCAGCTAAGCCTACAGCACTGCTGTATATTGGAAAGCAGAAAATGCTGCAGGGTGTTTCTGAAGAATAGCAATTTGGAGGTTGTGGGTGGTTCGTGGGTGTAATAAGAAAGGCTGCATACAGAGGCAGCTGAATTAGGCTTCTCTTTAGGCTGCTTACAGTCTTTATCAAGATTGTTAAGAACCTGATTCTGCCATCCTTATGCTCACCTATTAGCATTTGCTCCTGTGAGCAATTTTATTTACGTGCTCCCTGTTGTATCCAGGGCCCTAACGCAGAAGCTGAGCACCAGCGTGGCTGAACACAAGTGGAAAAACACTGAGCTTTACTGCACATACCGATGCTCTCCACATTTTTAGCAACTGCTGAAAGCTGAGGTCAGTTGGCCACCAAACCACAGTGCATGGGTGACATGCTGCCTGTGTCATCCCTCCACATCACTCACCATCCCGGAGGCTGCCAAGATCATTGTGGTCAGCATCAAGAGAGGGTGCAAACCACACAGTTGCTCTCTGCGTGCTGCTGACTCACGCCATCCTCCTCCCTGCCGTGCTGGAGCATCGGCTCGATGCCCTGCTTCCCCCAGCCCCCCCACCCCCCCCCCTGGTGCTCAGCCACAGCCACCACCATCTCAGGACCCTCAGTAGCTCTTATCTTCCTTGCTGTTTTTTTTATATTTTGTTTTATTTTGGGGTTTTCTTTGTTGGACTGGGGAGATTTTTTTTGCCATACTCCCTCTTCCTCCACCTGAGGCTCCTTGTTCTTGCTCAGCTTGAGAGACACTGAAGGACATCATCTGAGCTTCTTGCACCCCAGGGGGGGAAGACCGCTGCCAGGCTGCTGATTCGTGCCCCATAGGCAGCCAGCTCACTCCACAGGCAGCTGACTCCAGCCTTGCCTAATCTGGTTGATCAGTTAGGGAAGGAAGGGGAAAAAAAACCCTAAGCCAGTCTTAGTGCTGCCCTGAGCTAAAGTTTTGCCTGGCTTTCAACTGCAGCAATAGCACGCTTTATGGCCCCCGTGCTCCCACTCTGCTGCTCGGACCAGAGCAGCACAGACGCCAGCTCAGCCCAAACCGTTATTTCAAGAGCATGCCTAGCAAATTTCCCCGGTGGTTTATAGCCCTTATTTTGCTAATGGAAAGTTAATTATTGGCTTGAAACTGTGCAAAAATGTTGAGGGAAAGAATCACAAGATCACAGGAAGAACTCTAATGTGTTTCCTAGGACGTCTCTCTCCTCGTTTGCCTCTGCAGATCACAGGTTTAAATACCTCGAGGTGAAATGTGTCTGAGCATTTCACACCCAGCAAACATTAACTACCTTGGAGCAGGCCTAAACAAGCAGGCTTGGGGTCTGCCCTCCTGCCCCAGCCTGCAAAGTTGGGAACCCGAGGTCTGTGGAGATAGTCACTTTCAAATTCTACCATTCGTTTCTCTGATTTTGTGAAAGGCCAGCACTGGAATGCAGTCACGCCACAAAAGCACGCACAACACCGGCAGACACTCCAGTGCTTGACAAACATTGTTTCATCTAGCTTTTTGATGCCCTTCCAAGGTAATTATGGCATTGTTACCCTTTCCTGCTTTGAGAAATGGGGAAATTAGGGATTCTCAGAGAAATGCAGAGACAACTGACTCACAATGTCCATCAGTACTCTGCAGATCCTCTAATTGTCACCGAGCACTTCTGACCACGCTGCCTCTAGCTAAGAAAGCTAAACACACCATGAGCTGAGCTGTCTGGAAAAAGAGAGAAAGAAAAAAAAAATTAAAAAGAGTCTATGTTCATTAGCACTGAACACTGTTCTTTCTGAAATCTTCTTTTCCTGCTCAGAAGCAATATTGCATTGACTGCCCATCAGAAGCAAACACAGTAATGTGAAGGGCAACCCCCACGTGAGGAAGCTGAACAGGTAGGATTACTTACAGATACGTTCTTTCTTATTTCCTTTAGGTCCTTCCCTAGCATTCATTATCGCCTTTCCCAGGGGAAGAGTGGATAGAAGGCTGGATGGACTTCATCAATGGGTACTGTGACCTGTTTGGTCAAAGGAAATATGAAAAGAAATCTGCAAAGACTTAAAACGTCTTTCTTGGTATACCAAGGGGACTAGGCCTGTGGATCACACCTGATAACATATTTGTCCTGCAGTAAAAAGCAAAGTCTCTTTGCACCTTCTTTTTTTCCAAGTGATGTTTTCTAAAGCGGGAATGATATGCAGCTGATTAAAAATGCATATGGTAAAGAGAGAGAAATAAAGTTCTGGTGTTTATGCAGAATAAGCAAGTGGAGAGTGTGGAAATGCTACATGCCTGTTGGTAATTTATCTGTGAGGTTAGGGGGTTTTTTTAGTGTTTTTTAGAGAATATAATCTGGCCACCCATAGAGAACAAATGCGAACCCTGGTGGGCGGGCTTGTTTGCCTCACAGCGATGCAGCTGTGCTCTTTAAGGAGCAGCATCCCATAGGAATATAATCCACAAAGTGAAACAGGCTGGCCTTTTTCCTTCCTCAGATTTGAACTGCTTGAACAAGTGAGGGAAAAAATATATGGAAAGAAGAAAATGTACTAGAGACAGGGTATTGCACACTGCTATTCAGTGTCTGGAGCCACGGGTCGGTGTTGGTCCCAGACTGTGTGTGGGTGTGCTCCTGCCCACAGTATCCCCTGGGCCACCGCTGCAGCCCCTGTTTTGTGGTCATATACCTGTCCACTATGACTCCCCTTGGTATCTGTCCAGTGAGATGTTTGTCAGTGAACTAGCAGAGCCTCAGCAGCCTCCCCAGCTCTCCTTCCCTCAGTTTTCTGTCTGCGGCAACACACAACTTGGAAATAAGACTGGTTTCATTGTATTTCAGCTTGCTTGCTTTCTTTACTGATTTAGTATAAATTACACTGATTTCTAGCAAACCTGAATGCTTACAGAATTAATGAGGCAAGAGAAGAGCGCTATATGTAAATGCCAGGCAGCTACCTGTGCTTCTGCCATTTATGGTTGCATTTTACTGTATTAGGAAAGCTCCCATTGAAGTACAAACTTCTCCATTCTGTACAAGTTTTAAGACCCTAATAAAAATAAGATTGAATATAATGGCTAAGAACTCGACACTAAACCAAAGTGAAACCAGGCACACAATCACAAAAGAGTAATTATCTTCTCTGTACTGCTGTGCTCCTGTCTCTCTGGTGAGTCACGCAAGGTGGCATGAGAGCAATCATCTTAGTCTCTTGCTGAATTTCATGGCAGCCTCCCCAGATAGGACTTCAAAGAAACAATTAATGGGACACTTATCCCTGAGAAGGCTTTATTTGCTGCTGAGCACCAGGCACTGTCAGCTGCTTTAAGTCATTGCTGCCTCTCCAAGGGCATGATGACACGGTTAGGTGCTGGTGCATGGGCCATTGCCCATGTCCTGAGCCAGACGGAGCGGAGCCAGCTGCACTTCAGAAGCTGTGTTAACTTGGGTCCCAGCCCTATAAAGTACCTGATTTGTTGGCCAGGTGTTTTTCAGGACCTCAACTAGTTTCCTTATGTGGTCTGAGGGTACTACTCAGCGGGTTTGGAGTTAGCACTTGTGCTTTAGTACTCTATATACCCCTGCAACAATTGTTCCTGGAGAACTGCAGTATCTTTCTGCGACATATCTTCTGTTGTTCATGCACTGAAGGCAGGTGTCTACAGTCTCATATGCCCTTACAAAACTCTGATAAACACATGAAGTATCTGCTGGTTCGTTCCCGTCAGTAGCAGCCCCCTCCTGCTAAGGATCAGTCTGACCAACACTGCGTAACATACTCTTTCCATAGGTCATGAATAATTATGTCAAGGGAGCTTTGTCTTAGACCTGAACAGTACGTCAGTAAATGCCTTCCCTCACTTCTAAGATCAGTGCAAAGCCACGGTCATTACTCTGGAAGCCATTTCTCTGGCTGAGAGGTACCAAAATCTACGGGCAGTGCAAATGCACAGCAGCCTCTCATAAGAAGTCCCTAAGAATTAAGCAGTCCGGATGTGCTGGCCCTGGGAATGACTAACCAAGAAGGTACACCAGCATGGGAAGATAACTCCTGGTTCACATCTCTATCACATGTTTTTTTCCAGCTGCTGTGGTGCTGGCTGAAGAGGCTGCTGTCCCTCACATGCCGTGACTGACACCTCCCTACCACCATCTCAGAAGATCAGGTAGGTCCTCTCAAACCTCCTTACATTCAAAGGAGCAAAAGTAGCAACAGCTGCTGGGCAGAGTGATCAGCTGGTGGTAACTGAGAGATGCTGCTGCTCTGGGAGGGCTGTCTTCCCTGGCAGAGGTCAGCGTGGAGCACAGCTGCTGTGGCAGATCCCAAGCTATGTGGATGCACTAGATAAAACTCTGGTGTCTGTGGGACTGTGGCTTTCAGCTGAGAAATGTGCCAGGCCCAAGGTAGTTCTTTATACTCTGCTTCAGTGTTGGCAAAAGGACCCTTGGATCAAGTAGGGCTTGGGTCTAAAGAAACCTGGTCTTGACAAACCATAGCTACTTTTTAATGACGTTCTCCTCGGCCTGACTTTCTAGAGATTTTTGTCTTTTATTTTATGGTAGGGTGTCAACAGTGCTGTGCAGGTGGTCTAGCTACCTGAAATTGATTTTGTTCTCATCTCATAACTGCATCCCAGAGGAAATGCTGAGTGTATTACAGACAAACACAAGAGCACAGTCACTCTTCCAGGACTGCCATACATTCTGGTAGAGAGGACTCTGTGGGTGTTCACTCACCCCCAGAGCCCATATTGTCCCTCTGGTCTGATCACAGTTCCAAAACCTTCTGCTTAAAGACATCTGACTGTATTTCTGGCACATGCAACAAGCCCAAGGGGAGACAGGTGCTTTAGAATGAGAATAGGTAGTTACACTACGCAGATATATCAGCTGCTCAAATGCTGCTAGAGGTTTCCTGCAGACTTTTTGCTAACTTCTGACCTGCTGCCTCGATTCAGCCAGGAGGCAACGTTTGCAAATATGGGTGGTGGCTGCCAATTAAATGATGAGTGGAGATGTTCAGCTCTTCTATGCCCAGGTGTCCTTCTTAAGTAGAGAACCATTAATTGCTCAACTAGGGAGGCATTAACTGCTTTGTTGTTACAGCTGCAGCTGATAATTTCAGGCTGTAGGCAAACTGTCCCATGGTGCCTTCTGCCCCCAGGATGGTTCCCAGGGCCTGTGCAGATTGCTGTAGCAAGAAACATTTGCCATAGCAAAAGATCCATCAAAAGTACGAGTGGCACAGAAGGGAAGTGAACAACCCTTCAGGTTTGCTGGACCTGCTTTGGCAAGAGGTGGTTAGCTGGCCAGAAGGTAGGTAAGCGAGCTTTACAAGCATCTGCTAAGTCTTTGTACTGCAGACTCTCATCTTTCCCAGTTATTTTTTATCCTTATTGTTTAAGAATTCTAGTAATGACCTTTGGGGGCTTCTGTACTGTTAGGAGGCTGTGCTCTCTTGCGGAGAGAGCATCGGTTTTGCTGGGGCAGGGCAGGACTACAACAGCATACATGCACAGGGCTTGCTGCTTGGCCCTACCACCATCCTGCGGCCACAAGGTCACCTGCAAGGCTGCTTTCAGCATGTTTTCCTTTCCCCTCCACTGTGACTGCAAAGCTGTAATGAGCAGTGCGTATCTGAAGTGTTCATTTTGGCCTAATGGTTTCTTAATCCTTAGCAGGCGGTGGGTGGGAGCGATGCGCTGACATTACATGAGCAGCAGACAGCTCTGTCCTCAATACCTCAAGGTACTCTAATGCTGATAAAGCTGGCAGCCTATGCTAATCCTCAACTAAATGCATGAAAACTGATTAATAAAACAAAGCTTCAAGCTCCAGCAGCTCCTGCATTCAGGTCACTGACCCTATTTTAAGAAACAGGCTTTTGCGCTCGTACGTGGTTCCCGCTCCTGCGGTGGGGAGGCCAAAGTGACAACCAGGGCCATGTGCTGGTCTCTGGCATTGCATGGTTTCTCCCAAGTTCTTCTCCCTTGGACAGAAGAAATTTGCCATTACATATTCTTTTTACTAAATCCTCTGCTTATGTCCTGTTAAATGTTTCCTGATGTTTTGTACTAATGTTCTCATTATTTAGAAGTGACAAAAGAATATATTTTGTTTCCAGGAGAGCAAAAGCCTTATTTTCTAACCGTGTTTATCTCACTTGGGAGTTTATTCTAAATGCAGTGCTATTAAGACTGCATAAATTTAAGCCAGGAGTGGTTTATGACATGCTTAATGTGTATCTCTAATTTGTTTATATTGGTGCATTGGGCAGGATGTAAAATGCGTATTACTTCTTCTGGACAGAATCTGAGGGCTTAGCTATACCTAATTCAGCTGAAGCTAATGAAAGTTTCAGTCCAAGAAGCAGAGATCTCTGCCTTAAGGAACACACCTCAATGGGAGGGCAACAGGAGTTCTTCCACTAATGCTTTCAGGGTGTCAGATTCGAGAAGCAGAGGCAGCAGCAAGGCGCTGCTGCCACTGTGGTCTTGCACCCACAGAACAGCCAGGAAATAATAAATAGCTGTAGGTTTGCTGTATTGCAAGGCCAGCGCATTCATCACATACCCCTTAGGAACTACCCTCATGGTTGACTGCTGTGATTAAGCCTCAAAGAATTTGGAGATCCCACCACCCCCAGTGCTGGGATTTGCCTTTATCCTTTTAAGAAGGCTGTTCTTATTATCATGTTCTTTGCTAGGACAAATTTGGTTAAAAGACTGCAGGCTGCTGTCCCATTCCAAACAACTCAAGTTTGTAACCCATCAATGTGGGCTCGCTCCATCCACCCCTTAGCCACATGTGTCTTCCTCAGGGCCAACTGAAGCTTGCGAGCAGACATGGCACAAGGGACTCTCCAAGAGTTAAATGCAGAAATTTGCTTGTCAGAGCTTATCCCAGTTGAAGGCTGAGCCTGCCTTCATGAGCTGTTGTCTCAGCAGAGATATCCTACCTTCTAGAAATGTTTGAAGATGTGCATTATTCCTCAGCCGCTCGAACATGGGAATTCACAGCCATTTTCTTCAGCCTTCACAGGGAGCCATAAGCTGCAGTTTGGATTCTGTGCAAAGGCCTCTGAGCACAAAGCTTTGCACCAACAGCTAAAGCTCGCTCCTGCTGCAGACTGACAGGTATGTTTGCAAGCAACAAAGGCATAGAAAGCTTTCATCTCCTATGCAGTTTACAGAGGCCACTTAGCATCCCAGGCTCTGATTTCCAAGCACCTTCTCGCTTCAGTGCAAAACCTGTGACAGAAAATTGGATTTCACTGAAGTATGAGGTGTTCAAAACACTCATTGCTTCTGTCTCACTTGAAAAATGGCTCACTCTCAGCCCTACGATATATTAATATCCTTCCCCTGTCACTTTCACCAAGTTCAGCTACAATAGGAATGAAATTCAGTCAAAGTTGGAAGTACCAGATCACCTTTGTCAAGAGATGGCAACAAATCATTATGGAGCAAGTTACATTTAATCAGCATTTTTTAGAGACTCACAGGCTTGTTTTCCCTCCCCCCTCCTCTGTAAAGTAAAA
>NW_010298984.1:0-2659 GCF_000700745.2 Antrostomus carolinensis | reverse complement strand
GATGATCTTTAAGGTCCCTTCCAATACAAACTGTTCTATGATTCTATGATTCTATATTTCTTCATGGACATGCAATATATGTACATGAGTTTTCAGTTGGCGTTTTAAAAAAAAAAAAAAAAAAAAAAAAAATCAAGTGTATTTTGACAATGAACCATAGAGTCATTATTGATTAAAATCTTAAAAGCACAGATCAGCTTATCCTAACTGTGAACATATTTTTTTATCTAAAGCAGCAGTAAGAGAAGACTAAGCTGTATGTCTCTCTGATCCCTGCTGTTTTATTAGTTTTAGAGCTTCTCTAGTGTAAAAAAATTTCAGACAGTGGCTTTAATTATATGACTAGTAGCCACTGAACAGTTCCTTTTGATAAAAACTCCTAAGTACATTCTAGTCAGTATTTAACAAAATCAAAGATCACAACTAATGGCTTCATAGTCACAGATCTCTGTTTTAATCTGTTTTTCCCTGAATACAAGCAACTTTTAATTTTCACCTCTAGATAAATTTAAAAATCTCTCTCTTAGACCATTCCAAGTAAAGAATTCTGCTAGTTTACAAAACTAATTGGAATAATAATCCTCTGTATTTATGTAGCACCTTTAATCTTAGTGTTTCCAAGTTTTTAAAGAATATTCCTTAGATCTTATAACACTTTTAAAGGAAATTATTTCTGGGTCAAATCTGCCTGTACAGCTACACAGCTCATGGGATTTCATTCATCTTCACAGGCTGTGCAATCACAGAAGCTGCCCTGTAATTGGAGAGGATGTGTCTAACTCACAGAAACAGAAGCCAATTCTAGGCAATCCCTGTACTTGATAACTAAAAAATGCAAAAAAACCCATGGGTTTTTACATTCCCCTGATTCTCGGTGATATGTCAATTCTCCCTATCTTCCTGTTAACCAGAACTCGAGCTACTTTTTTTCAGCTTAAGCTTACTGAAATGTGCTTATTAATACAAACAATATAAACTGATGGGATTTGCATGCAAAGAAAAGAGGAAAAAAACCACCCAAACCCCCCAGCACCACATTAGGTACTCCTTTTTACTTCATGTCACTTGTTTTCAGCATCCTCTTACTTGTCCTTTTTTCTTTTCATGTGGTTTTGATTTTCATTTCTTATTGCCAGGTTCAAGTGAGTCCAGAATCTGCAAAAATTTCTGAACAAATAAATATTTTTGTTGTGTATGAAATGAAATTTATACATCAATCTTTGCAAGACTGGACATTAGTCTTACAAGAATTGTAAGGAGAATGAAAAGTAAAGGTTTGGGAAAATTATAAGCCAACAAGAGAACAGATGAGATGAAAATGCTTTACAGCTATCACCAGTAAAAGAGCTCCCTCTGTAATATTTAGCAGTTTTATTCTTACAGATGTGTTCAAACTGATAAAGGAACTAAGCAGTGCACTGTCTCAGTGCTTGTCTAGTTCCTACAAGTTGTGTCAATATCAGGTGGATAGGATGGGTGCAAACAGTTTAGAGAAAAGGTTCATGAAGTTTGATGATGACTCATGAAGAGGAATTAAAAGGAATGTTTTACTGTACTATACAATATTTTATATATTACACATTCCATGTTATATACATAATATATAATGTCATGTAACATGTATCATATGTATATGTATTATAAAAAGATATCTTGATCCCTCAAAAAACTGATGTTTGCTTTAGCCATATGGAAATTTGAAAGATAGGCTGTACATAACTCCATAAACAAATTTCCAGTCCCCCAAAACGTATTCAGTCACAGTGCAGTTGGAAAGTGTTTCTTCTGGCACTGTAGACTAAAGAATCAGATCAGAGAGTGTCAAGTGCCAATGAATGAAAGTAAAAGCAGCAGCTACAACAGCCCAGAGCAGTGATTTTGTTTCTGGATGAACTCCAAGTGCCTTCCTGAGTGGAGCATCAGCAGTGCAACATTTGGTAATTTTCAAAGCAGACTTGCCTTCATGCTGTGGGGAATGCTTCATATTTAAGTTCCTTGAAATTTAAAGCCATTAATTTTTCACAAATTTTAATACTTTTTCTACCTGCTCTGCTAATTAGCAGGGTCTTCTTCTTCACACACCCACATGATCCTTCTCCATGATCCTGCAGTGAAATCATCATGTTGACATTTTGACAGTTCACTTATTTCCAAGCAGTAGACTACTATGTCATAAACAAAGTGCTATGATTTTGCTAAAGCTTTAAGTGGAAAAAGAAAGATCATTTTTATTCAAATGCAAATGTCAACAATAGTGGCTGAGGGAAAATAGAACATTTCTAGCAAAGAAAATTACTTGCAGAACTATTATCTTTTTCTTCCTAACTTTTGATGTCTTTTTCCACAGATACAGATACATATGTAAAAACGTACGCATCTAAATACATAAATTAGTATAATCCCTTTATCATTATGTTCAATTTTTCTTGCTATCTTGCTGATATTTACTCAGGAGAAAAAGATTTTTCAACAAGTGCTTATATTTAGAAAAAACACAACCTAGAATTTTCTAATGTACTTGACATTTAGTATAAAGCCTAAGCCAAAACAGTAAAAAAAAAAAAAAAAAAAAAAAAAATCATTTACCTTCACATCATGGTATAGTTTTCAAATTGCTTCTGTGATTATGAATCACAGAATCACAGAGTCACAGAATCAC
>NW_010298983.1:18162-35462 GCF_000700745.2 Antrostomus carolinensis | reverse complement strand
CTATGATTCTATGATTCTATGATTCTAATAATATGACACTGGGGTAATCAAGGAGATGGAACAAGACATTAACATTTGGGCTCCAACTAGAGAATACATTTTGCCAATTTGCTTCAGGTGCAGTGGCTGCATTGTGAACAGTCTTAAGTATAATCCCATGCTGACTTATCATTTTGATTTCTACCTATCTGTGGGAATTTAGGCTTTCCAATAATTTTGCAATTTTTGTCTCATATTCTGCTTGATTTTGGGTGCTACTTTTTAGGCATCTTCCTTTCTCATAGCTGTCCATTGTATACTGTCTTTAGAAATGTTTTAACATCTACCAGTGTGATTACTGGGGTATGCACTGAAGAAGCCCCAGGTTATGACAAGCCATCATGACTTGTAGATACATGACTACCAACTACAGCCTCAGTAGCACTGGTTCTAAATTTTTGCACAGGCAGGGATGAACATGTTCCATCTTCCTACTCTACTTGTTGGTCTGCAGACTCACAAATACTCCTGTTTTAGTTAGTGATTACAAATTATTCTTTGCTAAAAGATAAAAAAATACAGGTATCTTGAGTTCTGCTACTTGTACCAGAGTAATTTTTTCAATTTTTCTATCCAATGGTTATTAGTTGACTATTTTGCAACACTTACTTATGCTATCTTCTTTCAATGTTATTTTTATTTTGGTTTGATCATAATATCTTCCTATTCACTGTCACTTTTCAAGTATTCATATACACTTTTAAATCCACTTTTTTTTTTTTTTTTCCAACTTTTGACTGCTTAAGCACTTAGCTGGATTTATCTTTGTTTCAAACTTTTTATCTTCTCAATACTCTCTTCTGGATTCCTTCTGTTGTTTACACGTTTATTTAAGAGAACATTACTGAAACTAACTTTTATCATTATGTCTAGTTGCTTCTTGTCAAGTTGTTCTTCAAAGGATCACTCTGTATAACAAAATAAAAAGAAATATCAAGGTTATTATATTACAGTTGGGCTTAAAATTGTGTCTGTTGAAACTGTTTTTCTTACAATTACTCAAGGTTGCATCCATTTACTTCTTAAGTGGAGACTGCTTATTTACACTGTGTTTTTCTTTCTGATCACAGTTTTTATTACATCCTAGGACATTTTGTAGTCCTTTCTGATTTCATATAAAATTGTTGATAATAAAATATGTTGCTTTAGTTTTCTTGAGACCTGGGGATAAGAAAGAACTTGGTACATCCACTTAGGTTCAAGTTTTAGTTGTCCATAACTTAATTGATTTTTGTTTCTGAGATGAGAGCTACCGTTAGACTAAATTCTTTCATGTGTCCTATGTCTGCACATTTTTTTTTTTTTTTAGATTTACCATTGTACCTCTAATAGTGCCATAGGCTACTAGATAAGTTTCTAGTTAGCCTGTAGTCATTTTTACTACGGGTAGGACATAGTGATGTCCTCCAACAGTACTGCACAAAAGTCCAATGCATTCTACTTGCTATGCATCTCCAAATCATGAGTTCAAATATCATCTTTTGTGTTACAGTATTTTCATTGTTTAACTTTCTTTTCCATTAATGCACAGATTTCACTGTCCTTTGTTCCTTGTATAATGGCATCTCTACAAGTCCACCCCTCCGTATATGCCCGGAGATAAGTGTCATCTTCTTCTAAATGTTTCTAAGTTTCATGGTCCTATTGAGGTACAAACAGTTACCCTTTCTGTTGTCAGTCCAGGTTTTTGTTGACTGCAAGTAAAATCCGGGCCATTTCCTCTATAATGCTACATAAATAGCTAGTCTTGTGGCTTGTACTTCTCCAAACTGACTCAATTGTCCTTCAGCTTCATCCATCTTTATCACATGCTGGAAGGGACTCTAAAAGGCAGATATTTCATCCTCTCCAACTGTCAACAATTTATAAAGAACCATGTGTGAACAGGGCATCTGACAAGCTATCTTGTGTGGATGGCTTGTCATAACCTGGGGTTTCTTCAGTGCATAGTAATGCCTTAGATGAGACCCCTAAATTTTTAGGCCATGAGATTAGCTCTTCTATCAGGCCCAGATATGCCTATTTCCTTATTTGAGCCTGATGGGTAATCTGGACTGTCCATTCAATCTAGACAGCTTTTGTCATGCTATAAGTGAAGGGTATTTCTCCTTTCAGGATCCAATGGCACCACAAAAACCAGCAGCAGTTGTGACTCTACCTTACCACTTCAGACCCTGCCCTGATCCCCCCCTACTGTTGGGATCCTATCTTTTTCCACAGATCTGTGATAGCCTCAGCTCTGGTTTTCTAAGAACTGGTGTCTCCTGGTGCTTCCGTCCATAAACTCCACTGAACTTCTCTTTATGTGCATGGTATGTGTCAGACATTTGGACTGCTTCTGATGGGGTCCAGTCAGCTGCATGTGCTAATTCTTTTCTTACTTGGTCAAAGGCTTGTTATTGCTCAGGTCTCCAAACAAATGAGGTTTCTTTCCTGATGACTTGATACACTGGGATCATGAGTTCAATGTATCCCAGGATTTGTATTTGCAAAATCCCATCATTCCAAGAAAAGCTTGTGTTTCCTATTTATCGGTCAGCAGTGCCATTGCCACAATTTTGTTGTCACATCAGTAAGAATGTTATGGCATTCACATTACCCTTTGACACATAGAAACTGTATTTCTTAGGCAGATCCCTTAAACTGATTCCTCTAGATGGCAAATCTTGCACTTAGTAAAATTCTAACAGTCCATTTGCCTTTGCTGTCCACCTCTTCTGCAGTGTTTCCCCATACTGTGATGCCAATGATATTCTGCAGGTGCCTGGGGCACTGCCCTCTTTCAAAACCTTTTGTATAAGTCTGTGATAGAATATGGGGCTATGCTTCCATCCTTCAGGTAGGTGGCTCTAGGTGTACAGTACTCTTCTTCAGGTATAGATAAATTATACTTTTACAGTCAGGACTCATTCAAACCTCAACAGTGTATGACAAGCTCCAGTTGCCTTTGGTTTTTTGCCACTGCCTAGACAGGGTTGTTGAAGGGTGAATGGGTTTGAGGAACCACCCCTTGACTTTGCAATTCTTTGATGGCATCATGTATAGGACCTTGGCAAATCTCAGTTGGTCCTGTTTCATTTGCAACCAGCATCAGTCGAAGTGATGTCTGTAGCAGTTTTCCTTCTCACCCTCCTGAGAGGTCTGGCAGTTGAGGAGTCAAAGGGGTGTTTGTTCTTTCCTATCACAGCCATGCCAAAAACTCATTGATGTTCTCGTGGGTACTTAAAATACCCAATCTTCAAAAGGCAGGTGCTCAAAATGCAAGGGCATACCCCATTATAACTTCATGTGGTTTCCAGGTTCCTTTAATAAAACTGAGTTTGGCTTCTCCTACGCACATCTTCTGCTGGCCTCTGGTAAGCTGTCTAACATTAACTTGCACCTTTCCATGCAGGGTGGGAGGGAGCAGAGTAACCTGAGCTCCTGCATCCACCAACACTTGATGGTCTACAGGTCAATGTGTATGGGGCCACTTGATGCAGGTAGTCCCAGAAGTCCTGCTACCCTCAGTGCCATCTTCCTTATCCCTTTGCTCCACCTGTCTGGAGGCAGGGCATCGCTGTGGAAGGTTTACCAAAGCCAGCTCTTCTGGGCGAGAGTGCCTGTCAGGGCACCAGGAGCCATGGGGGTTCCCCCAGGGCAGCAGATTTATTGCCTCTGTGAAACAGTAACTAAGAAAAACACTACAAAAATCAGATAAGATCAGATAAGATCAGATAAAGTCAGATAAGATCAGATAAAATCAGATAAGATAGAACACTGCAAAATCAGATAAGAGCAGTTATCCCTACTTTACCTTTTTCCACGGACACAAGTGGAGCTCTCACCGGTTGGGAGGAGCAGGGTGCTGGATGTGATGGCTCTGACCATGAGAGCTTGGTCCCAGGTGCCCCTGGAGGTCCTCCAGGGTCAGGTATCCTCCAAGACAGAGTCATGCCATCTTCCCTCTTGGGTGGAAGTGTGATGAGATGGATGAAGAGGAGAGCATCTTCCAGGCTGTTGGATCTTTCCTGGCCCGTGGACCTCTCTGAGCTATTGCTTGATGATGGGTGTGGTGAGTCATAGAGCAAATATTCTTGTATCAGTTTAGTTGTGTTATTTTTGCCAATAGTTTTTTTTTTGTTTTTTTTTGCCATAACACCTGCTTAATTGTGGTTTATCTAAGCAATGTTGCATCCCTAACAACTACATAGCAACATACTGAAGATTGGTCTAACCCCTCTGTAGCTCTGTATGCCAAGACACTAGGACAAGGTAATGTAAAATTAGAGCCAGTTTTGTGAAACAATATTTGATAAAAAAACAAAAGCTCTTTCTTACACATTTTACTAATTCTGAATATATCATACTGTCACTGTACACATCAAAGAAATCTACTATGATAATGAAAATAAGCTCTGTATTTACAACATCAAGATGTTGCTAGGAAACTCTCTACTACTGCAGCATTCTCCTGACAGTGTTAAGAAAAATCTGTTTAGTTACAAGAAATAAACATTACCAATGAGGCCAGAAAATAACTGTTGCTGGATTAGTAAGGCAAATATGGAAAAATACAGAATATTTTCAATTTTTCTCTGTTGCAAGAAATAGTTTGGTTTCTTTCATGCAACTCCTCAGTTGTTTGTAAACAACTTGCAAAAAGAATTCATAAATTTGTGTCTTTGATCTTCTAAATACAGCCTTTGCATAGCCAATGGTATTTTCTGCAACTGAACCTCTGTCTCTTTTCTGTCCATCTTTTGTGTTTTTGCTAATAAAATCTTGAGTATTCCCTATTTACAGCAGGAGCTGTGATTTCACTTGTGCAACTCCACTTTATTAATTGCACTTTCAGCTACAGACTTCTATATTAAAATTAATGAAGACAAAGCAGGAGGTCTTCCTTGACTACAGATTTGTTCACATGTTAAAAAAGCCACTTTGACTCTCTGTGCTAATACAAGCACTTCCATTCATTACTTGTAATTATTACAGTTTTTGATATCAAAGTCTGCCTGTATGAGAACTTCAGTCTTAATAATCAGGAGTGAGAACTCAGTCATGCTTCTGGAGAAAAGTCAGAACCTGTAATTAAAAAATATAGCCACAGAAGTTTGAAGGAGTTTTTCAAAAGAAAAGAGAGTCTGTATGTTTTATCATGTACATAAGAAAGGTTTGCTAGATTGCTTTCTTGGCAATCCTTACCACAGATGTAAGATTGTTTCTTCCAACTCAGCAGAGCAGGCAGGGGACACCACATTCTAAATGCGTGCAGCAAACAAAATCAGCGACAGAAAGAAAGTCAAACAACCACAAGTCAACCCACAAACCAAAACAATTCTAAGCACATATTAACTAGCTGCAACTTTCCCTAGAACTTCAGAGTGCTTAATTCCTTCCCACAGACTGTCAAAAAACAATGTTATGTTGTTGAGTTTTCTGTCCAAATTAGAAAAATCTAATCAGTGTGTCTCAGTTTCTTCCCAAGTAACTGTTTAAATTATCCCAATGTGTCACATGCATGTGATTTAGACTCCTCCTTGCCCTTTTGTTTCCAGAAGTAGAAAGGACACTTACAAAAAATCCATTGAGGTCTGGGTGAAGTCTGCCTTCTGACTCCCAAGAACAGGGAGGTTTGGTCAACATGAGGGGCTTGGTTTTCCTCCACAGACCCTTTATCCATGTTGCCAAACACTTCCAGCTCACAGATCTGACCTCCTTATTCCTGGTCACATGAACTTTCTACAGCGTGCATGGTCTTGGGAATTCGTGCTACTTGCCTACAGCACTCCCTGACTTGCTGCTGGCTGTGCTCCAGCCATTTCTGAAGCTGTGGTTTCTCCCTTGCTGGCTATTACTTTGGTTCTCAGAGCTAGTGTACTCACAGCAAAATGGTTCTTCTGTATTACCATGAGCCCCTACGCAGAGGTGTGCCCATGCTCATCACAAACAGAACTTTAAAAACAATAGAAAACCGTAGCCTCCAGAATATCCTTTTCTCTGCCCCATTTGTGCTGCACAGGAACGGAGCACAGGACACTCCTTTACCTGCTGCTGCCACGTCTCTTCTTGCAAACAGCTGGACACACACTCTGCTTTAGGGTAACAAAGGACAAAGCAGGGCGTGCTCCCCCTGGAAAGTCATGCCTGCTGACCTCACATCAGCTGCAAGCACACATGTGCTCTGGCAACATCTGGGCATAGTGGTTGAGAGCACTAGCCGAGCTCACAGGAAAAGATGGGAGATGGGGAGAGCTGAATTAGAAACATGCACCCAGAGCTTTGCGGGGATATCCATGCTGAATTATGGAAGGCTGAGACAGGAAACAGATCCACTGCACATTGAGGGTTTTTAGCTAGCTCTCCTTAGCATGTCATCAATATATATATATATGTGTGTGTGTATGATGTGTGCATTTTTGAGACTCCTTTATACACATCTCTAGATCCCATCTGATACAAAGATTCTCAGGATTTAAGGGAATCAGCCCTACCACTAACTACATTTGGAATTAAGAGTTGTTACTATAAATTTGCCTTATGTTGTGTTTAAGAACCTTGCTGCTGTGTGTTTTTCTTATGGGCAGTCCAAAACAAAGCATAAAGACTCTGTCTCTCTTCAGAGGACGTCCAGTTTGAGTGTCAGGCACAAAAGGACAGACGGACAGGGCCAGAAGACCACACATAACAAGGAGATAACATGGATTAGCCTGGCAAACACTGTTGTGTTATCCCTGCAGCTTAGCTTGGGAGGTATCTCAGCCTCAGTGCTTGGGAGGGCTGAGAAGAACAATGTTGTAGTTAGGCAGAAGTTAATAATTGCAAATGTGACAAATGTCCTCATCTGACTAGCCGCAGTATTAATAATCCTTGGAAATCTTCCTGCATTGAAGTTTGCAGGGGTCCAAAGAGGCTGGTCTGGCTCCCAAGGTACTCCATGAATGTTAGGGCATAAGCAGTCTCTGAGAGGTCTTCAAAAGAGATGCCAGGCAACTTATATTTAGCTTTATGAAAAGATGGGAGCCCACAGAGGAAGGTGAAAAGAAGGGTAGACTATTCTCAGTGACAGTAACATGTATGTTCTTTCAAGAATGCTAGCAAAGGAACTGTCTTTTCCACAGCCACTGTGGTGTTCACAATCGTGTTTCCCATAGCACTTGTCCAAATGGGCATTGCAGCAGAATACCATGAGTCTTTTCCAGTATCAGCAGCAAAGCAGTATAATGTGAAGGCAGTCTTTATAAAAGGCACCACTTCTACCTGCTGGCCTGTTACCCTAAGAGGGACACTTTTAGGTGAGAAAAACAGGCACCAAAATGTTAGAGAGGGAGATGCCTCTGGTGTTGAACTGGGACAATCCATCTCCATGGAGACATTTAACTCATGTGGTGAGTCTGTGTTCCAGTTTTCTCATATCATGCCCAAGGCCTTCATGAATTATTTTTCTCTAGGTGGATTGTTTCATTAAGATTCAGAGACAGGCTTGTATTTGTCATTTTCCTTAGTTCTTTACTTTGTAGATTGTATTTTCAGGGGCTGGACCTCCCAGCTCTGTCTCCTTCTCTGATTCAAATCATATTTATACTTTGGCTGTAAAATACACTTCAATTAAGGAATTTGAAGAATGCCTTTTCATCTGTGAAAGGAATTTATTTTGCCAGTTCATATCGATAAAATCTTCAATTGCAAGACTTTCAGAAATGGGAGAAATTATTATTCTTTTAATTATATAGATAGCAATACTATCTCAGGAGTTTCTTCAGTACTCAGGTTGGACAGTTTTGACTTCCAGAGGAGCCTAAGGGAAACAGACACTCCAATTGCCACCTTCTTACCATACCACAGATTCTCCCAGAGTGAAACAAATATGCTATGGTGGCAGACCTAATTTAGATAGTGTCTGACCTACTGTAGACACTGTTCAAATATGAGAAAAAAGATTTACAAATTTAATTTCTTAATATCTTTTTGTCTCTTTTCTAGGACTGCACACCAATCACATTTATTGCTTAAAAAATTTCCCTGTTCTTAGATCCAATAGCTTTCCTCAGTGCTAAACTACATGGACCACTCATGTCTCCATGTACTTTATTTCAAATCCTAATAGATTATTGCAATCTTAACAATACCTTCTCAAATTATCAGAGCTGCAAGGTGTGCTGTAGATTTAAGCCACTGTCATGCAAGGTGCTTGAGACAAGTCACAAGGCGGAGTAGACCGAGGTACCAAGATGCTGCCTGTCCTGTCACTGTGTCCTGTTAGATTGCTTTAACTACTCTGTTTAACCAATGACATTTTCTCTTTCTCCTAGCAAAGTCCTATTAACTGCATTGGTTGTTGGCAAGCCCAGAGTCGTTCCTGGAACTGATATCTCTTGATTTTAATGAAATTATCTTTAATGCTAGTCAGAAATCTTTGCTTTTCTTTAGTACTTTTTAATTATGTGATAATTCTCTGGACTTTAAATGATCACATTTTCCTTGTGATTGATTACACTTCATCACACTTGGTCTCCTTTTTTTTCTGTGAGGAAAAGCATTAAAATAAAATATTAAGGAAGTTAGATAAATGCAATTTTGATTCCCCACCTTTCATGTGATACAATTGGATGTTAGAGGAAGTAATTCTTTGGTAACTGTGATACTGGCTGCTTTTTAATCCCCTTATCTACTTTTACTTTACATTCTCAGTTCTTTATGTGCAGACATGCTTGGATTTCAGCTGCTTCACTGCTGAAAAAGGTACCACTCAGTTTGAAGACAGGCACTATTTGGCCTAGTTCAAGAGACATGAAAACCTCAGCTGTACATATAAGTGTAGATTGTCAAAGAGATATAGTTCATTTGGTGAAAATAGGTATGATTGTCTGGCAGGAAAAAGGACTATCACATAAATGTGGAAGATAGATTCCTGTATTATCTTCATTTATTATCAGTAGTCTGATGAGACTAGAGAGTGTGAAAACGCTCCCCATGGGAACAGTGAATTTCCCATTCACACTGAATTTCCTGCATGTGGTTCAAGGAAAGAAGTTCAGTGCACACTGTCTCCTCTGTACCTGGCATTTCCAGGGAAAACACTGATTCAGATCACTGACATTAGATGCCTGAAAAAGATGATAGACATACCCCACTTATTAAGAGATAGTATCTACTCCCAAAATGCTTCAAAACCAGCGGAGCACGAAGTGACTAAGGGAAAAAAAAACTCCAGCAACTCAGAATTGAAGTGATTTGGGCCAGGCCAAACAAGAGGTGGTGAGAAGGGCAGAGATACAAAGTTGGTACCGACTGGACAAATAAGGGTTTTATCCAAGTATCACAGCAAATATTTGGCAAGTGATATCTGAGCCCTGACCACATACAGTTTACCCTAAATTACCTTTCAGTTGTCATGTTTAGATTATATTGTTAACTCCCATTATGGCTTTTGCAGACAAATCCAGACATATCCTGCTATGATCTGTGCTTAAAGATTCTTCTCAGGAAGAACAATTGTATTTGAATAGGTTGTCCAGATCCAGTTTAATGAGGAGCTCCACCAAAGAAAAATTACACTAACTTGAGAGGCATGCACAGAGAGTTAGAAAAGCTTATTTCAAAGTAGGATGATAACTCAAGTCCAGTATTGTATGACAGACCAACATTTGTGTGACTTCTGTAGCCAAATTCTTGGCTATTATCAGGAGGTTATAGCAGTTTCTGCAAAAGCGAGTTATGTTGACTCTGGAGGTCTTGCCTCCTGCTCTGTAAATATGCCCAAAGTAGACATTTTTTGTTTTTTCCTATCTACAATGAAGTCTTTGCTGCACCAAATCAAATCAGAGTGTAGAGTTCAAGACAAAAGGAAATGTATGCCCATGTAATATGAATACTAGCGTAAACGGGCGTTGTGGTTTCATTCAGCAGTTCCTGTATCACATCTGCATCTTCTAATGAAATGAAAAAACTACTATTAGAAACATAATATGCCATCATGTCACGTGTCATCCCTGTTCCAGTGCCTAACTACTTCCTTTTAAGAACTTGTAATTTATATCTAACATGAGTTTTTTCAGTTTACAGAGTTTAGAGCAGGTCAGGTGCAACAGATAAAGAAACCCTCACAGAAGGAATCCTGGAGACCCTAAAAAACTTTAACTGAAACACTTACTTCACTTTTTCTTTCTTCTTCCTAATTATTTGAGCTATTTCCAGTGTTGCTCTTGTACAAAGAAAATTTTGTATGAGTAGGTAACAGATTTTCTTTTCTCTCAGTCAGTAGGGCCTATTCTCAGTAGATAAAAATGTAACTGGAAAATGAAGGTCATCATCCTATTAAAGCTCAAAAACCACAGTGCACAGAAATCTGTGTTGACTTCCTAGTAAGCCTAGCCATACACAGAGTATGCCAGTTTCTCACACTGAAATTGCACTCCAGATAGTGGTCAACAGAGGACGCTATTTGCGGCCTTCTCTTTAAGTAGACAGGGGAGAGTGAGTTCACACCGGCGGAAGCCAGAAATTTTTAGCTGTGGTCATCTGCACCTGCGTCCTGTACCTGGGTCCTGCACCTGCATCTGCACAGCTCCTGCACCTGGGTCAGGGTAATCCCAAGCACAAATAAAGGCTGGGTGGAGAATGGTTTGAGAACAGTCCTGAGGTGAAGGACTTGTGGGTTGCTGGTGGACAAGGAGCTCAACACAAGCCAGCAATGTGTGCTTACAGTTGTGTTGGGTTTGTATGTGTGTAGGGCTGCTTTTAGCAGTGAGTGAAGGGGTTATCACCTGTGAGAAGGTTTGAGAAGCTCCTTTGGCTCGAAGGTGGATGTGCCTCCAACCCAGCGATTGTGAAATGCCTCTTTGAATCCATATTTATGAGGGGAAGAACCAGTTTGACAAAGGAGAGTGAATGATTAGGAACCATCAAAATGAACAAAAGACATAAGGAGAGAGGAGGAGGCAAGGTTCAGTGGAGGACTACAGACTTCAAGGTCAGCAAGGAGAAGAGTGGGGGTAGGAAAATGGAGTCTCCTGCAACCCACAGAGGTTCAATGGAGGAGCAAATGCCCATGTGTAGGCCATGGAGGACTCCATGTTGGGGTAGGAGGCTGTTCCAGAAGATGGCTATGACTAGGTGGAGAGCTCATGACAAAGCAAAAAGACCCCAGAGACGCTCATGCCAGAGTGGGGAAGGAGGTGTGCTGGAGCAGAGACCTGTCTCCAGCCCATGAAGATGCCCCTGCTGGAGCTGGGGACTGTGCCTGAAGAAAACTGAAAAAAAACCCTCCTCAACCTAGGAAGAATGGAGGGGTGGGGAAAGGTCTTTTAAGATGTGGTTGTTATGTCTCATTATCCTACTCTGATTGATTGGTGATGAATTAAATTGTTTTTTCTTCCTCAAGTCGAGTCTGTTTTGCCAATGACCGTAATTAGCAAGTGAGCTGCCCCTGTCCTGATTTCAACCCATGAGCCCTTTTTTATGTTTCTCTCCCCATCTCACCAGGTGTGGGGGGTGGGGTGAATGAAGGACCATATGGTCTTAGCTGCAGCTGAAACCATGTCATCAGCCCAGAAGGTCAGCCATGTCCTGGGCTGCATCAAGAGAAGCGTGGCCAGCAGGTAGGGGGAGGTGATTTACTCCCCCTACTTTGCTCTCATGAGATCCCAACTGGAGTACTGCACCCAGTTCTGGGGACCCCAACATAGGAAGGACATAGACCTACCGGAGCAAGTCCAGAGGAAGGCCACAAGAATGATCAGAGGGCTGGAGCACCTCTCCCATGAGGGCAGGCTGAGAGAGTTGGGGCTGTTCAGCCTGGAGAAGAGAAGGCTCCGGGGAGATCTTATAGTGGACTTTTTTCAAGGGCGGGTAGTGACAGCACAAGGGTTAATGGCTTTAAACTTGAAGATGGTAGATTTAAATTAGATATTAGGAAAAAATTCTTTACTGTGTGGGTGATGAGACACTGACACAGGCTGCCCAGAGAAGCTGTGGATGTCCCCTCCCCAGAAGTGTTCTAGGCCAGACCGAATGCCACTTTGAGCAACCTGGTCTATTGGAAGATGTTCCCCTGCTCATGGCAGTGGGGTTGGAACTAGATAATTTTTAAGGTTCCTTCCAACCCAAACTGTGGAACTTGCTGTAGGTGAACATGCTTTGACAGGGGGGTTGGACTAGATGATCTCCAGAGGTCCCTTCCAATCCCTACTGTTCTGTGATTCTCTGATTCTATGATCTTAGAGCCATGGTAATACCAAGATTTAAAGTGACAAGTAGGAAGAATAATGATGACATTATTCTCTGGTTATAGGGCCAATTGTTGTCTGTAATTCATGACATTCTAGTTACAGGTGAGACAGTTTTTCCATTACAAGCTTCTTCTTTGTGTTTGTGTCACTCAAGGCTGACATTTCTCATAGTAGCTGTAAATCCAGTCATAAGAGGATTTTATGATTAGTGAGATTCACTTTTTGCTGTTTCTGAGGTGCTTCAAAACCCATAGACATAATTTACTAGAAGGAAAAGTGGGACAGTTAAGGCTTCTTATAGCAAGTTCTGCTAATGCTCAGCTGTGCACAGGTGAATTTTTGACACAAAGACCAGAGTTTTTGATATAGCAGCAAAACAGCAGTCTTCTCTGATTTGCAGCCCTGCCCACAAATTTCTGTGAAAGTAAGTCTGAATTAAATGCAAAGGGAAACTGCTGTGATTTATTCCTTGCCTGAAGGGAAGGTTATAGAAGTGGATACTCTGAAAGCTTTGTTTCCTCTGTTTTTTTTTTTTACATCATTTTTGGACAATGTTAGATTTGGTTTTGCAGTTTTCTTATCTGTTATTATTTGTGCTACAGTAACTTTCAGGGCCTCCAACTGGTACCAGGGCCCTGCGGTGCTTTGTATGTACATAATGCAGGGATTTTGGAATGTGGAGCAATTTTGGAATGTTTAAGCAGAAAACAATGCTCTAAGCTGGAAAAGAGTTCACTGGCTGGTTTAGGATAGAGGTCTATCCTGAGAGGAATGGAGAAAGTAAATAAGGAAATTACTTTTTCTCGCAGTAAAATAAGTAGGAGGCCCCAAATTAGAACAAAATGTAGCATGTTCAAAACAAAGGAAAAGACATGGCTCTTCATATAATATGTAGGTGAGCCAAGGGCCTTCTTGCTCCAAAATATTATGGGTTGATTTTGCATGGATTCAAAAGGAGACAGGACAAATTCATGGAACAGAAATTGTTCTGTCTTACCTGGAGGGTGTGTAATACATAGAAAAATGCTTATGGCTTATGAAGCTTCCAGAGCCACAAAACTGTTAATGTCTGCGATAACATTTGGCAGTAGTATCACTACACGTCTGTCCTGACCTTACTTGCATTCTTAGGTACCTGGTTTTGTGTGTTGCTGAGTTCCAGGTCTAAATGGGCCTTTGGTGTCATCTAGTGTAACTGTTCTTAGGTGCTTTATATTACAACCTTTGAATTGTTTTGTTCAGGGAAGAGACATGAGCTATGAGGAAGAAACCTGTTTGGAAGTGGTTGTTGCTCTCAGCGTAATCTGTCAGCATTCAGAACATATTAGCTCGTCATAGCAGAATTACAGAATACCTAAACAAATTTTGACAATTAAAGGTGCTGGAAAACTCATTATTTCCTCACATGTGCACACAAAGGCAGACAAGGATAACTCAATTACATGGATCTATAAATAGATAGAAATGAGGAGGGCAATCTTTGGACATTTCTATTTCACAACAGGAAAAAAAAAATCTTTGTGAATCTCAGCTTCCCATGAATTGCTGAGCAAGTATCCAGGCCAGTTCAAGGAAGCCCTATGGACTTAGCAAGTTATCAATCTCTATATTGTGATGGCTAAGGCTGTCATTGATCTGCAGATTTGTGCATCACCAGTAATTTGGATGGCCAAGCCTTAATTCAAGGATGTTGCCGCGTCTGATGATCCCAAGCTATCTGCTGACAGCGTTTGGAAATATTTCAAGGTGGATGAAAACCTGATATTCTCCACTAGCTCTGAAGAGTCCAGAGCCCATGCTTTAAATACAATGGTTACACTGTGAATTTCATGAAATAATCCATACAAGAACTACAAAGTCCAGGGTGCTGATAGCCATGCAATAAAGCGTAGTCTGGCAGGTTTTATACAGAGTGTGTACCACCAGTGAAAAGGGAAGGAAGATCCACAGATCCGTTGACAGATATTCTTTATATTCCAGAAGCTAATGCTTTTAGTAATTTGTAGTGTTTTCTGATTGTATCAAATATACCTTCTATTAAGAAACTGAGTGTAACACTGTATTGGTAACTGGACTGGGAGCTGTTTGTTTCTAAGGAGTCTGAGATCTGCAGAGGGCTGCTCTGAGATTCGCTGGTAAAGATTTCTGGAAAGGCTAAACTAGACTGGTACTCTATCAAGGGATTAAGCTGAGGTTTCAGAGAAAAAGATGAATGACAGACACAAGTATGTATGGTCAGTTTCTCCTGCACCTAAAAACTGTATGTGACCCAAAGGGAAAACTATGAGAAATAGCATATTTCAAATAAGGATTTTATTCAATGCAGAGTCTCTTACCTGTACTCACCTTTGGAGTCTCAGCCCTTTAATCCATCCCCATCCACAAAAGCCCTTCATGAGCTCCACAGAGAACATACACAGGCCCCATTGCCAGCAACATCTGCTCACACACTCTGTTGAATAAGGAATTCACGAAATAATGTGTTCAAATTTTTGCTTAAGATATTGGGAGAATCAGCTTGCAAAGTCATGTTAGTATATTACAGAAAAGAACCAGAGTCTGCAAATAGCCAAGGGAGAAAGGAAGATTTCTGGTAAAATTTCTTTCCCTTAGGCAAGCAAATCCTAGCTGCCTTATCATGGCAATCTTTGACAGACAGCAGTGCAGAATGATTGTCTACTTATATAAAGATATTTTCAGGAGAAGTAGGACTAAGTTTTCTGAATTATGCTAACTCCTGAAAATCTCTTCCACTAAGCTTTCTCTCATAACAGGTCCCCTTGCTGCATTTTTACCTCTTTGCTGTACTCCAGTGTTCATCTTTAAAGTCCCCAGAAAATTGGCATCCAGACACTTAAGCCTTAAACAAGGATCACAGTCCTAGAAACTACAGAGCTCTAATTTGTATTACTCAATTTTGTGTTGTAATGTCATATAACTGTCAAGGAGTCAACTTCCATTTTGCTTTGTTGTGTTATTAAGCTTACTTAAGAGGGAAGAGAAAGGAAAACAAAAGGGCAGTGGTTTTATGAAGACCTTAGCTTACATTTAGGACTCCCAGGGACATGATCTGATTTTCAAGGTTATATATTAACAAGATACTTTCTTTTCTAGGTACAGCTTTCCATAAAAACCTGTCATTTTAAACTTATATATCTACATTGGTGCACAAAGGGAAGGTCCCACCCTCTCCCCACCCTAGCATTCCACTTCCCACTTCTGTGCTTGTACTGGCATAAATGTTAATGCAACTGAACAGTCAGCCAGGACTAAGAACAGATCAGATTAAAAACCTTCTTAAAAAAATACTTAAAAACTGTCAGACTTGAGCAGTTGTAAAATTACCTGTATTCTTCAGCTAGCAAAAGAAAAGCATAACTGAATTGCAATGGGCTGCAGGGTGAGATGGAGCTACCGCTCTTAGTTGCAATAAGGATTTCCCCGGGGTTGAAGTGACTGTGTAACAACCTTTTGAGCAGGAACTACTTTAAGAAGCAGCACAAATTTTATTTAAGAAGTTAAATAAATGGCTTGAGATGCTCTTTTCCTGCTTTCCCCTTCAGTACATGCAAGATTTTTCAAGGTTGTAGGAACCCTTCCCAGGCCTGATCTCAGCTATGAGTCTTGTTCCTTTTGCAGGCACTGAAGTACCAATTGAGCTCATACACTTCATCCCTGCTGCAGCAGAGAGCACCTAAGTCTTCATCCTGCATTTGCAGGGTGAGTCTTCTCTCTGTCACAGTACCTTTTCTTAGTGCTTCCCAGAGAATAGTCAATCTAGTGTATTAAAAGTGCTCTGCCTCTCCTTATCTTGCACAAAAGTTGCCGGAAGAGCCTGCACCATTAATGGGAGGGTCTAGCAGTTTGCTGTTGGGCTGTTATGTTGTAACCACAGCATTCAGACCTTCACATTATTGCAGAGAACCGACAAAACTACCCGAGAGATTTGCTGTCTTGTTAATGTTATGGTTGGAGCAAAGCATTTGTGCACGGACTGACACTGAAACTGGGCCAAACTCTGTTCTTGTCCCCTTAGTTATTTCCATGGGACTTTACTGTTTCCTTGGCAATACACCTGCTGCACACACAGATGCTTGCATCAGGGCCTTTTTTCATATTTTCAGGGCTGTGATAGCACCAAAGGAGTAGATTGCATTCTTAAACCCCATTCTCTTGCTCCAGACAGCTCCTGGCATGCAGTGAGAAGGAGAGGACAGTAAGAAGGAGAATCCTTCTGTCTATGCCAATGCATGCAGTTTCAAAGAGCAGGAAAGAGATCACTGACAAACCCAGTGAAATTACAAGTTGTAATGCTTTTTTTTTTTTTTTTTTTTTTTCCCCAAAAAATGAAATTGAACTATTTTGTATTCCTCTCCAAGGTTTAAATCTCTTTTGGTAACCACCAGAAAGATGTTTCCTTTAGCACTATTAACAAAAAAAAAAAAAAAAAAAAAAAGGGGTTTTACTAACAGGTGAACAGGTGAGATTATTAAGACACATGCATTACTGCCCTGCAAAAATAGGTGCAGTGCCCAGCACTGTCCACGGGGAGGGGAGCAAATTCTAGCTCCTTTCTTGAACTGGGATTTTTGCAGAGAGAAGGCAGTCCATCCACACCAGAACAGACATAAAAAGGACCTGATTACATTTTACCAGACAGACCAGATGTCCTGGCCAAGGCTTCGGGGTGAATTTACATTTTGTTTAGAGACAATTGAACAATCAGTCTGAACCTGAAGAAAAAGGAAGATAGCTCCTACAAAGCATGGTCACCTAACCTGTTCTGGTACTTCTTTTCACAAGAAGTGATGGCTTGGCAGACACATACTTCCTGAGCACAACCAAGTGTCTACACCAGGGGTCCTCAAACTTTTTAAACAGAGGGCCAGTTCACTGTCCCTCAGACACTGTCAGGGGCCGAACTATAGTTTGGAAGAAAATGAACGAATTCCTATGCACACTGCACATATTTTATTTGTAGTAGTGCACAAAAAACAGGAAAAAGAATGCAATATTTAAAATGAAGAACAATTGTAATCAACAAAACCA